>NW_026588752.1:16374232-16385732 GCF_907164565.1 Psammomys obesus | reverse complement strand
TGTGTGTGTGTGTGTGTGTGTGTGTGTGTGTGTGTGTGTGTGTGTGTTCAGGCACATTTGAGCCATAGTTTACCAATGGAGGACAGAGGACTTTTTTGGAGGTAGTACCTTCTTTCCACTTTTTTTCTTGAGGCAGGTTCTCTTGCACACATGTGCTCGCTATCTTTCTTCCTGCCATCGTGCTGAAAACATTACTGTTTTATGCTGCTTAAGCAAGCATCAGCCAGGTTCTCTTGTCTCCATCTCTCTACAAAGGGCATGGAATCACAGACACACTGCACTGTAACCAACATTTTTTAAAATGTGGGTTTGATGGATCTAATTCACTTCATCTGAGTTGTTTTACAATCCCTACCTATTGAACATCCCCCTGTCCATCAGTGAAAACACTTGAAACAATATTTTTATTAATGCAAATCATACAGAGAAATATCGGCCTGTTTAAAGTTCAAGGAAGGTATTTATTACTTCAGTGAGCTAGTACTTACTACATGCTTTGCATGCTTCCATTCATTAAGTGTTGATGGTGCTTTGTGGGTGAAGTATGCTTGAATTCAAGAAGTTCATGTTAGAGTAGCAGACATGAGCAATCAAAATACACGTAGACTTAAGTAAGTAATGCATGTTCACATATTTCCATGAAGCATGACTAAAATTAAACAGGTTTAGGAGGTAAATTGACAGGAGAATGAAGTATAGATATAATGAAATAAATTTTCAGGGCTCTCTTTATATGACGGACACCCAAAATTATCATTTATCTTGTCACACTTAGCCCTTCTTGTTTTGGTAATTTTGAATTCATCAACATACTGTTGTTGTTGTTGTTGTTTTTCTTTCACATTAATTTGTTTATTTCTTTACTTTACAACCTGATAGCAGCCTTCTCCTTTTTCTCCTCTTGGTCCTACCCTTCCATCCTCTTCCCACTTTTTCTTCTGGCCTTCTCCTCAGAAGAGGGGAGCACCCTCTCAATACCAACCTGCCAAGGCACATCAAGTCCCATCAGAAGTAAATGCATGTTCTTCTACTGAGGCCAGACAAGGCAGCCCAGCTAGGGGAAAGTGATCCAGATGCAGGCAACAGTCTATGTCAGTTACAGTCCCTGCTCCTGTTGCTAGGTTGATTATCATGAAGACCAAGCTGCCCATCAGCTTCATGCTACATACTTATTTTAAATATCTGATAAAGATTTGGAATTAAAAATGATGGATATGGAAAGAAATACATGTTTGTTTCAAATAATAACTATATCCTTAATGTTTATAAAATATCAGATGTGCTTATTTCTTAAAATAGTAAATATCATTTGAGAAAATAAATAAACCAATAAGCATGCATAATATTTAAAATCTGTCTCATAGAAGGTTGTGGGCCACATGGGAAGCTGTACCTTCAAAGGAGGGACCCTCATTTCACATGGCTTTTAGGTATTTGAAAGTAAGTTAACACCCAGCAAGATACGCACTAAATCTAAAAGAAATAACTTCCATGTTTCAAAGGCTTAGAGAAGAGTAAAGCCACATATTCATTTGTTGTGTGTGAGTGTGGACTAAGGGTGTGTATTGAGTGAACCTATTTGTGGCTGTGCAGACATACCCAGAGGTCAGAGGAGGGTGCTGAGTTTCCTGCTTCACTATTCTCTGCATTATTTCTCTGAGGCAGAGTCTCTAAGTGTATTTGGCATTATGATTGCAACCTTAAGCCCCAGTGACTTCTGTTCCCCATAGCATTGGAGTTAACAGGGATGTTAAAGCCATGCCTAGTGTTTTACATGGATTATAGTGTCTTAAACTTGGGTCTCCAAGCTTGAGCTGCATGTATTCTTATCCGCTTAGCCACCCCTCCAAACTTCCAATGCTCCTTTTTATTAGCCATGAAGTAAAATGGCAATATTTGGCATGCATTTGATTAAATTCAATGCATTTTAAAGACAATTCCACTAATTTCTTTTGAACAGGTGTCTATCACAAAATTTGCATTTGTATATGCCCTCATTCCAAAGCTGCCCTTGTACATCTGATGATGAGCACTGATCTCTGGAGTTGCCAGTGCTTTCTAACATACTGCCCAGAATTTCCAGCTCAGTTGTTGGAATAAAATTAAATGCTTATGAAAGATGGTGTGTTTGAAGTTGAGATGACAAAATCCAAATACAATTTAATCAAAATAACTGTGAAGTTACATTTTAACTATCATCTATTCACATTGGAGAGTGACATGCTAACACAAACTAATCTTTGAAATCTGGCAAATTTTGTATCCTGTCAAGGAAAAGAGCGTTTTGATTTGTGGGGAGACATGGAATATCATTTAGTGTCACTCACTATTGTAAATCAGTTGAGTGAGTAATTTTTTTTTATTCTTCCCGACCCTGTTTAAACTTCACAAGTTTCTTGTAATTTCAGAAACTTCTCTTAAGAAAAAAAAATATTCTTTCATGAGTAAAAACTATTATATCCAAAAATTGCTGTGGTATTTTTTTTTATTGGGATGCCAAAATTTTGGAACAAAACACTTGATCTTTTAAATTTAACTAGCCATTTATATATTATCAGAGAAAAGGCTAAGATAGGCAGAAAAAATGTCTTCTGTTTGATAATTTTTTGTTTATTTGTTTGCTTGTCATAAAAATCATTTTACAATAACTCTAGACATTGGATTTTTATTAGTTAGGTCATATTTCTGAAATGCAAAATATTAAATGTATCTCAAAGATACAGGTCATATTAACAGTTTTAGTAGATAATGAAAACTGATTTATTTATTTATTTTTCTTTTTTTTCTTTTATTAATTACACTTTATTCATTTTGTATCCCCCATAAGCCCCTCTCTCCTCCCCTCCTGATCCCACCCTCCCTCCCGTTTCTGAATGCATGTCCCTCCCCAAGTCCACTAATAGGGGAGGTTCTCCTCTCCTTTCTGATCTTGGTCTATCAGTTCCCATCAAAAGTGGCTGCATTGTCCTCTACCGTGGCCTGGTAAGGCTGCTCCCCCCTCAAGGGGAGGTGATCAAAGAGCAGGCCAATCAGATTATGTCAGAGGCAGTCCCTCTTTCCATTACTATATAACCCACTTGGACACTGAACTGCTATGGGCTACATCTGTGCAGGGGTTCTAGGTTATCTCCATGAATAGTCCTTGGTTGGAGTATGAGTCTCTGGGAAGTTCCCTATGTTCAAATTTTCTTGTTCTGTTGCTCTGTTTGTGGAGTTCCCATCCCCTCCAGCTCTTACTATTTCCCACTTCTTACATAAAATTCCATTCACTCTGCCCATCAGGCTCAGCATCTGCTTTGACAGTCTAAGCTATAGGATAATAACAAAACTCGTCTTGACACAACAGTGCAAGACTAACTAAAGTAAATATTTTAAATTTTCAAAGGAGGGCTGGAGGTTCAGCTCAGTGAGGGACAAATTTTTCTAAGATGCTTGAAGCACTGAATTTCAGCCCTGGAACCCATAGAAATAATACACCTGAGGTTTCTCTCAGGCATATAGATCTTAGTTTCAGAGCAGTCTTCCCCCTATACTTCAACTCTTATATTCTTTCTGTTCCCCTTACTGCTATGTTGCCTGAGCCTTGGGGATGGTGGGGGTTGTGGTGAGGATGATACATATGTACTATAAATCACTCATAGTTATTATTCTCATTATTTTGATGACATATTTGTCTCTCAATTAACTGTTATCAATTCAAAAAGAAAGAAAGAAAGAAAGAAAGAAAGAAAGAAAGAAAGAAAGAAAGAAAGAAAGAAAGAAAGAAAGAAAGAAGGAAAGAAAAGCTTCCAGGCAATGACAATATGACTGTTCAGCAAACCAGAAGTAGAAGGTTCTGCTCTAGAGTGTTAGACTTCTTAGGTTTTTGATCAAGTTTATAGTACTACTTATAGATTTTCTGGTGTAGGGCAGGTCTCAGATCCAATCAGAAAGTAATTTGTTACTTTTTAACAGTCATGCCAATGTTCTACCAGCAGACACACCTTGTCTGGCAGGTTAGTATTACAGCAAACAGGGTCCAGAACTAGTAAGGGCAAGAAATGTCTTTTCTCCTCCATTCCCCCCCCCCCCCCGCATTCTGCATAAAATCTTCTGGCTTTATGAAAGCTAGCCAACAATTAATGTGCTAATTTCTTAATGTACTTCACACAAAGTGTGTTTGGTTTTCTACAAAAGGCTCTTTCATCTAGATTGTGGATACCCAAGAACAAAAGCAATATCTTGTGTTGGTTTTGCAGAGCTCTGGGCCCTTCGTGAACATTAATGGATTTTGGTAGTATGTGTAGCACTTTTTAACAACACTCTTGTTTTAAAATTCAGTTCTGTTCTGCTTTAATGTTACAGGGATCTTACATTCTAATAGTGCCAAATCCTGTTGGAAGAAAGTATGTTTTACATAAAAGCAAAGTTTGAATAAATTAATCTGGGATTAATTTACTAGGTACTCTACTCTAAGCCTGTATTCCACACATAACCTGCAGGCTCAAGAGTAGTTCTGTAAGAGGTTGTTAATAATACAATGAAGATGCTAGCATGATTCTTGTTGAATTGATGACCTCCTTAATTAGGTGTTGACACATGCATTCAATTAAACTTAGTAATTTACTGAATTACTTATCATCAACCTTGAAACTCCTATTTTAGCTAATAGATTTAAACAACACACTTCCCATAATAGAAATATGACGAATACCAAATTTTCCTACAGAACCAGGAAGAAAATGTGTGAGTTTCTTCTCTTCATTTCAGACAACTTATATTCACTGACCTCATCTGACATGAAAGATTCTTCATGTCAGAGATTCATGAAAAAAAAAAAATCTTATGACAATTAAATAAAAATAAAGTACTCCCAACTTTCACTTAGGATAAAGGACACTGCATAGTTAATAAAAATAGTTTGAAATACTAGTTTATTTTTTTTAATTTAAATGAGATCTGTCCTTTCTGATTGAGGAAAAAGCTTTTAATTGGTGTTAAGTCACACCACTGAAAGTAAGGGAGTAGATATGCAATTAGAAAAGACAGACAAACAGAAAGAATAGCTTGTAGCAAATTAGCCATATTACAAATAGGACAAAAACTAATTCAAATTCTAATAATTAACAAATAGGTATCTGTTATGAATCATATAGAAAAAATACATTAAAATATTTGAAAAAGTTTATAAATAAAATTGTATAGAATATTGTAAGTATAGAGTGATATTATGATATTAGCAGCTTAGATCCTAATCAGCAAGGTTATACCTCAGCATAGACTGACTTAAATAATTGTGATACCCAGAGTTCATAATAAAATATGAAGTGAATGATATAGATAATATTTATGGCCCTAAAACAATCCTTAAAATCTTACATAAGTATTTCTCTCTTATTTTTTACTTTATTTCATTTTTAAATTTTTTACAATTTATTCATTTTATATACCAACTGTAGTCCCCTCTCTCATCTCTGCTGGTCCCTCCCGCTTTCTCCCCTCCTCCCAGTCATCTCTCCTGGTCCACTGAAGGGTGGAGTCCTCCCTAGATTATCAAGTCACATCAGGACTGCCTGTATTCTATTCCTCTGTGTGCTGGCAAGGTCACCCCACCAGGAGAAAGTCATCAAAGAGCAGGCAACTGAGTTCATGTTGGAGACAGCCCCTACTCCCCTTGCTAGAAAACCCATATGGAACCTGAGGTACCTATGGGCTACATCTATCTGAGCAGGGCGTCTAGGTCCTCTCCATGCATGATCTATGATTGGTATATCAGTCTCGGCAGGATCGCCTGAACCCAGGGTTTTTGGCTCTGTTGGTCTCCTTGTGAAGCTTCTGTCCCCTCCAGGTCTTTTGGTCCCCTTCTTCTTTCATAAGATTCACTACACTCTGCCCAAAGTTTGACTATGAGTCTCCGCATCTGCTTCATTTCCCTGCTGGGTGGAATCTTTGAGAGGACATCTATGGTAGGTTCCCATCCTGTTCTTTCTCTTCTACCACTTACGGTGACTATCATGTCTACCTTCTGAATAAGAATTAAGCATCTTCCTTGGGGTAGCAGCTTTATTTGTAATAGCAAGAATCTGGAAACAACTTAGATGTCCCTAAACTGAAGACTGGATACAGAAACTGTGGTATGTTTACACAATGAAATACTATTCAGCTATTAAAAACAAGGAAATCATAATGTTTGCAGTTCTATACTAGAAAAGATCATCCTGAGTGAGGTAACCCAGAACCAGAAAGACACTCATGATATAGACTCACTTGTAAGTGGATATTAGCCATATAATATAGGGTAAACATACTAAAATCTACAGTCCTAAAGAAGCTAAACATAGTATTTCTCATGGTTAAGGTCCTGCAATGTTAAATCAGAATCTTCATGTTTATTATGATTTTATGCCTAATTATACTTGGTTAATTACTTGAAAAAACAAGTCATGTAGTTCTGTCATTCTGAGATAATTGTGTTCATATTTTAAAATAACTCCTACCCAAAAGGGAACAAATAAGTAAAATTGATTTCTAAATAATTTATCCAATAATTAAACAAAAAAGACAGCTACACATCTTGAACTATCTTTTCCTCTACCACTGTTAGAACTCATGTAAGAAAAAGAGCTGAGAAATATCTGTAACAAAGTTTTGTTTTATGAAGGCATCCCATTTGTTCCTAGCTAGTCTATTTACATGTAATGTTTTGAAGAATAAAATATGAGAATGTAGTTAATTAGAACACACAATTTTTTTCTCATGGAAAAATAGATATTTTTAAGTAGGAGAAATATTCTTTAAAAATCTGCTACTGTAGAAGCTTCCTAAAATACCAAAGTATGTTAAAGGAATTTAAATTGAGCCATTAGATACTAGAGGAGATAATTCCCCAACTTGACATATCATGTGACCTCCAGTGTAAGGGATGGGTTACATCTTGTTGAGACGCTGGCCAAAGGAGTTCAGTGGAGCTCTCCAAATATCACATCGGAAGCTATTGACAAGGACATTGGTTGCTCTCCTCAGCCCTATTGCTGTAGGCAACATTTCTGTCACTTAATGATGGAGCAGCTGAGCTGGTACCTAACTAGGAGCTTCCTCACTGCTGAATAGCAGCCATGGTACTGGCAGCTACTCTACACACTACTAGATATAAAAAAGTAATTATTAAAAACACCCACATACAAACCCCATGGCTCAAAACAATGACCTGTCTGCAAGATATACTGTTGCAATTGTGGCGCAAATGTGATAGAAGCAATCAACTATTTTTTTTTTTCACTTGGCTTTAAGGCTCACTCCATGAGATGGAACCTATGCCTGAGCCTTCTAAAGTGTCCAAAGAACTGTGATTGGAATGTTTTGTGCCGTAAGGGAAACAATATCGTTTTGCTGAATGAATATAACTGTAGAATGACTCCAAATGACATACTGCTACACTGACAGAGCAGTGTCTTCCTCAACCCACACCAAAATTAATGCAGAGATGCACTACTGGATGCTACACAGACAGTGACAGACATTAGACACTCATAAGTGTGATGTCTCCATCAAAACCCTCACATCAAGCCACAAGGGTTTATTGGGATGAGGAAGGGCAAAGATGAAGAGCCTGAGGTGAAGGATAACTCCAAGGAAACTGTCTTCCAGACATGACAGGACTGATGGACATGAATTCACACAGACTGTGGTAGCATGCCCTAGATCTCCACACATATCTGCCCAAGTTCAAGCCAGACGGGTTCCCAGCAGAGAGACAGAGACACAGAGAGAGAGAGAGACAGAGAGAGAGAAATGGATATAGACTCCTATCCCCCACCAAGAATATATCTGCAATAGATACAGCTGGCAAAGGGTAAATCATTTTTCTCCAATGGAGTGTCATTGCCTGTATCAATCATAGCTCAGGCCTCTTATCAGACCAGTAGCTGCCCAACACTAAAGGAACTCATTAGTACTTCTGTGAACTTCTGGTTTTGTTTAGCTCTGTGCTTGGCAATTTTTAGTCTTACTAGTCGGCTGCTTATATTTCTTAATTTGTGGTTTTATGGTTTTTTTGTTGCTGTTTCTTGATATTTTCTTTTCTTGTTTCTTGTTTTATGGGCTTTTGTATTTGTTTTCTTTTTTCTCTCTCTTTTTCAAGAGAAAACATAAAATTTGGTGGGTAGGGAGGTAGGAATTGAGCAGAGTTGTGGGAGGGAAACTATTATCAAAGAATATTGTTGAAAAATTCATAAAAGAAGAAATACACATAGAAAAGTGTTTGTGGAATAGAATTAAATTTCAGAAAATTAAATTTCAATCATTGGGAATTTTATTGTACTATTCTTTTTTTTTTAAAGTATTTACAAGGGTCTGGCATATAGCCCAGAGGATGTGCACTAAACCAGCATATTCTACATTCTAGGAGAAGGAAGGGGAGGTAAAGATAGAGATAGAAAAGGGAGAGATGGGTAGACATTTATAAAGAGATAAATCTAGTACTGAATAAGTTTTCTTAAGTGTATTCTTAAGAGTATTTCTAAACTTTTTACAGGTAATTTGAATAACACTGGTTATCTCTATATTTTCCAGGTGTTTGTTTTCATTTCAAGATAAAAAAAAATTAACTCAGTGTAGTTTAAGTGATGTATGTATGTTTATGTATCCTGAGCTTTCCAGCCACGTAGGTGAACTTAAAAGGCAGGTCAGATGATGTTCTCTGTGCCTTTAAAATGGGTGAGTTTAAAAGTTGCTAGACTTAGGTGTCAGATAGTATTTTCTTGTCTAGTTTAATTTTTCAGTCTCATTTATTTCTATTATTAGTTCTCTTCTCAGATACACTTTCTTTTTACGTGTGTAATGTGACTAACATGAATCCACACAAGATAGACAAAGAAGCAGATCTATGTATGAGCCATCTCAATGCAAGTCACATAACGTTTTATTCGATCTGATGAATATCTGTGTGCCTTGTGCACCTATTTTTTAAATTTTTATTTTTATATTAATTACAGTTTATTCACTTTGTATCCCACCTGTAGCCCCCTCCTTCCTCCTTCCAAACCCACTCTCCATTCCTCATCTCTTCCCATGCCCCTCTCCAAGTCCACGGATAGGGGAGGTCCTCCCCCCTTTCATCTGACCCCAGCTTATCCATTCTCATCAGAACTGGCTGCATTGTTCTCCTCTGTGGCCTGGCAAGGCTGCTTCCCCATCAGGGAGAGGCATTCAAAGAGCTAGCCACTGAGTTCATATCAGAGACAGTTCCTATTTCCCTTACTAGGTAACCCACTTGGAGACTGAGCTGTCATGGGCTACATCTGAGCAGGGGTTCTAGGTTATCTCCATGAATGGTCCTTGACTGGAGTGTCAGTCTCAGAAAATTCCCCTGTGCCCAGATATTTTGGTTCTGTTGCTCTCCTTGTGGAGCTCCTGTCCTCTCCAGGTCTTACTATCTCCCCCTTCTTTCTTAAGAATCCCTGCACTCTGCCCAAAGTCTGTTATGAGTCTTCGTATCTGCATGTGAAGGTTTATTGCCCACAATTGAGTCACAAAACAGCCATGGGTGTAACAGTGAAATATATCATGTGGGTACCACGAGTATAGAACATAGGAAAGAACATTTTCCCAAATGAGAATTCACAACCAAAACCATGTTTAGATGGCATATCAGAGCTACAATAACTTTAGGATTTTTGAAGGAATGTTGAATACTTTGCCTTGATGGTAGAAGTACATGATACACCTGACTAAGTAAGGATTGAGACATTTTGGTGGGGGGTCGTATGGCAATAAATATTTATGCTAGTGAAGCTACTCTCTAAAGAAAAGAAATGATGATGTTCAATTAATAGATATGATAATTTTTTTGAAAAACTGCATTACCATTACATGGTAAGTTGAAGAAAGCGTTATCAATTATATTTTATATGAATGTAACTATCTTTTTTATGGGTAAAGAAAAGTATTTTAAACAGTGATCTTTTTATTAACACTATATTCTAAATTTCAGTTTTGGATTTCCATTTTTACAAGCTTACAGAAATGCTAAAGTACAACCAAATCTAATGGACAGAGAGCCTGCCACCTTGAGACAGTAAGCTGGACTGTTGTAACCTGGGTGTTATTTCCTACAAAGCCTATTATGAAACTTTGGTACTCCTTTCTTGAATCCCTTTCATTGATGCATATATATTTGATCATGATGATCCTAAAACTATTGGCCATGGTCTAAAACCTAAATACAGAGCAGAGAAGGTGAAAAAGGAAGAAAAAGAATGAAGAACAACCTGTAGTGTAGAACAAAAGAGTTTCACTTACCAAAAATGAGGCATTTGCATATTTATGGATCTACACTGGTGTATCTCTTCCAGAACATAAACGGTTCCACTGACAAGATTTCTGCATTAGACAGAAGGTCCTTGGTTTCCCATGCATACTTCAGCCTTTTCTCTTATCCTCTAGGATGTTTATTTCATATTTCTCTATCAGACCCTGAAATGTGATGACAGCCCGTGACCTTCAGAGGCTCTGAGCAGAATTCTGTGGGTGATGTAGGCACTCCACACCTGTGTTTCTCTCTCACACAGTTACTTAGGCTGATATCTTTACTTCTGCCTTGTTTATGGTGCTATATCATCAAGTGATAGCATGATCAAAGATTTGACACTGATTTTCTCAGGGATGGAATCAGTTTCTTATTACCTTCTGCCTTTTTTCCCTTAACTTCATTTTATTTTGACTGTGAGGTTAATTTTCATTAAGCCTGAGTGAAACACTGAAGGGAAAATATAGAATCTGACAACTTCAGCAAGCAACAGAAAAGTGGCAGAAGATTTCACAACAGATGTAACAGGGCAACATTGATGCTGGGTAAAACTAAAATTAAAAACAGAATCAGAACGTAGGTAATCACCTGGGATTAAGTAACTGAAGTTCATCTACTATATTCAATTATTGGACAGGTTGGCAGTATATCATGATAACAATTAATTTTTTTGTACAACTCTATTATAGATAACAAAATATATGAATAAAATATAAAATGTTATGTTATAGCATGAGCTATTATTTCTTTTTTTTTAAGATAAGTAAGCCTTTATTTCCACATTTTTCAAAATAAGCTAGCTGAACTGGTTGCTCTGGGATATGATTAATTAAAGAGACCAAATCCCATATCCTCATCTGATTCCTCCACTCTTCCTAGGCTTCAGCCTTGGCTGGAGCCCCAGCAGCAGGAGCAGCAGTGGTGGCTGCAGCCACAGGGGCAGCGGCCACAAATGAAGATGGATCAGTCAAGAAGGCCTTGACCTTCTCAGCAACTGGGAAGGTATAGTCAGTCTCCACAGGCAAAGCCAGGACCCACCAGGATTGCATAATTTTAATAATCAAAATAAAGGATTCAATGATGGTAATTAGTCCAATTTAAGTGGTTTCAAAAAACTTCAGTCTGAAGATATATGCATATATATATGCACACACTTATACACACTCACATATATATATATATATATATATATATATATATATATATATATATATA
>NW_026588752.1:16359750-16374222 GCF_907164565.1 Psammomys obesus | reverse complement strand
ATATATATATATATATATATATATATATATATATATATATATATATAAACAACTCTTTCCTTTTAATTTAATTTCAGGTAATTTCATATTGGTATGATTTTGGTCTCAGCTGAACACATTATTGTTCAAAAAATTATTTCTTGTGAATGCGTTCATTTACTGTTGAGGATAGAACTTTACAGCCACGAAAGTTAGAAAATTTCAGGCACTCAATTCTCTCCCAGAAGACATGGTAAGCAAATGAATTTGTCCTTTATCATGGTGCCTAGAAACAGAAATCAAAGTTGTCCAATTCAAGGGTATATTGAAAATGTTCTGTTTGTTCACTCCTTCTGACATATGATAAAGGTCTTTCGTGTATATTTTAAATAAAAGAACTAGTCATGAGTAAAAGTTTCTGGGCCCTTCAGGGTCTGTAAAGAACAAATATATAACATAATTTTAATTTCCATTTTCCTTTCCCTCTGAAAATAGATATAAGAACTTGAAGGAAGTTGGAAGTTCAATTATTAAAGAGAAAATAAGATCATATCAATGTTGTTTGAAGATATCAATGTATAAGCCTACTAGTAAGCTAAGAATTAAAAATGTGGAAAACGTCATGATAGAATCAATATAGGAAATTCTACAGTGAACAACAAAGATCGTTTCATTATAATTTATGATATTTTCCAGGTCTCAATTTATTATAACTAGAACAAATTTGTAAGCTATATTTTGGGTGTTGTTTGAAATATTATTTTTTATTTAATCTGAAATTTTTTTTATTAATTACACTTTATTCACTTTGTAAACCCTTCATAAGCCTCTCCATCCTCCCCTCCCGATTCCACCCTATTCACGCATGCCCCTCCCCAAGCCCACTGATAAGGGAGGTCCTCCTTTCCTTCCTTCTGATCTTAGTCTATCAGATCTCATCAGGAGTGGCTACATTGTCATCTTCTGTGGCCTGGTAAGCTGCTCCCCCCTCAGGGGGAGGTGATCAAAGAGCAGGCCAATCAGATTAGGTCAGAGGCAGTCCCTCTTCCCATTACTATGTAACCCATTTGGACAGTAAACTGGCTACATCTGTGCAGGGGTTCTAGGTTATCTCCATGGGTGGTACTTGATTGGAGTATGAGTCTCTGGGAAGACCCCTGTGTTCAAATTTTCTGGTTCCAGGTTTGATTTATTTCTTCTTGAGTGGATCTTAGGTCTATTAGTCAGCTGTTAACTATTGTCAAGATATGAGTGCCACTACTGCCCCCCTAGGGATATCCTGCCACGCTGCTCATTATTGAGGTTCATAGGGACCATAGCTGAATAGAGGAACTATCATTGTTTGCTTCTCTTCCTTGTCAACTTCTATAGCACCTTGCAACATTCTAAAAAACCAAGTGCTCATGTAGAAGAAGGCTTTCAAATGAAATCCAAGTAGGATTTCTGAATCCTGTATCTGAAGGCCATGGTTCTTTCAGCAATAGCCATTTATTTTCCATCTCTGGGAATAAAACCAAGGCCAACAGCAATAGCATATATTGTTTTTTAATTAAATTTTTATTTTTTTATTAACTACAGTTTATTCCCTTTGTATCCTAGCTGTAACCCCCTCTCTCATTCCCTCCCAATCCCACCATCCCTCTCTCATCTCTGCCCATTCCCCTCTCAAAGTCCACTGATAGAGGAGGTCCTCCTCCCCTTCCATCTGACCCTAGCTTATCTGGTCTCATCTGAACTGGTTGCATTGTCCTCTTCTGTGGCTTGGCAAGGCTGCTCCCCCATCCAGGGAAGGTGGTCAAACAGGTAGCCACTGAGTTCAGGTCAGAGACAGTCCCTGTTTGGCTATGAGCCTCAGCATCTGCTTTGATACCCTGCAGGGCAGAGCCTTTCAGAGGCCCTCTGTAGCAGACTCCTGTCTTGTTCCCTGTTTTCTCATTCTTCTGATGTCCATCCTCTTTGCCTTTCTGAATGGGGATTGAGCATTTTAGCCAGAGTCCTCCTTCTCAATTAGTTTCTTAAGGTATACAGATTTTAGTAGGTTTATCCTATATCCACTTATGAGTGCGTATACCCTGTGTGTCTTTCTGCTTCTGGGATACCTCACTCAGGATGATCATTTCCATTTCCCACCATTGACCTGCAAATTTCATGATTTCCTTGTTTTTCATTGCTGAATAATATTCCATTGTGTAGATGTACCACAATTTCTGTATCCATTCCTCAACTGAGGGGTCTTTTTTGAGACTGATACTCCAACCAAGGACCATGCATGGAGATAATCTAGAATCCCTGCACAGATGTAGCCCAATGCAATTCAGTTCCCAAACAAGTTCCATAGGGGACTGTCTCTGACATGAACTGATTGGCCTGCTCTTTCATCACCTCCCCCCTGAGGGGGGAGCAGCCTTACCAGGCCACAGAGGAAGACAATGCAGCCACTCCTGATAAGACCTGATAGACTAGGATCAGAAGGAAGGAGAGAAAGTCCTCCCCTATCAGTGGACTTGGAGAGGGGTATGTGTGGAGAGAGCAGAGGGAGGGATTGGGAGGGGAGGAGGGAGAGAGCTACAGGGGGAATACAAAGTGAATAAAGTGTAATTAATAAAAATTAAAATAAAAATATTAGAACAAAAAACAAGCAAACAAAAAAGAATGTATCTGAAATATTGTCTCCAGGAACTATCTTCCACCTTCCTTATCTGATTCTGGCGGCTCAGCTGAGGAGTTTTCTTCTTAGAAAATGCACCCCTTCAACTAAGCCTAACAGATGGTTGAAACAATTAAATACATTACCCTGTGTTTTACCACAGAGGCAGCAATTCCCATCTACAACAATGCCCTGAAGCTTTGATTTTCCACCATGTTTGAGTTTTTAATTTATTTTCGAGGAAAACATGTTCCCATTTGCCAAAGCAATATGAAATTGTCATGTCCTTTATGGTGACCTCATTAGGGTTTCTTAGCTGTACAACCAGCAGAAGCTGACTGAGTGTGATAATGCGCTTTTGAATTGAGCAAGGATTATTTGATAAGGATACTCTTACCCCTGAGTATCCTCAGGATTGTATTCTTTCCTTCCTTACGCTAATGAAACCATTTCCACTGTCTTCTTCCTGTCCTTTCTGTCCACCAGCAGCCTAGCATCCAAGTATATCATAAAGTCACTAATTTCTCTTCAGTGACACTTCTACTCTCAGGATGACTTTCTTTTCTCTATCTCTCAAGAGAAGATAATGATCCTAAGAGATCTCTGTACTCATACTTGATATGTGGTCAAAGCATTTTTTAGATTATGATCTTCCCCATTGAGATTAACAGTACTTAAATACACCTCTAAAGTTTGGGATATTTGATATTCAAGCAGGCATAACAGAGGCTGCACTTTTGGCATGCAAATATTTTATTTAGTAAGATGGTAAATTCTAATTCATTATTTTACTTCATTTAAAATTAAATTTGTAGAGTCACATTAGGTGTCATGAACTCAAGTCAAATGGTGTTGCGTAGAAGTAAAGAAACCTGAGCATTTTTTCTTAGATACTTTTTACTTTGACAATGAACAGTAGGAAGTACTTAATATGGCAAGATCATAGGAAGCAGAGTCTAGAACTTGTAGCAAATCATTAATAATTTTTGAAAATAGCAAGGTAATGTAATGGGAAAATATGAACAAAATTATTTATTTGGATTTACATTTTTCAATGAAACCACATTTGGTTTTGAGTATTTACTTGTTAGGAGAGCACTGCCCTAGTATCCATCGGACACTGGCTTCAGTTCCCAGCACCAGAAATAGATAAATAAATAACATGTGATTTATTCTCTTCATAAAGGGTATCAAGGATGCATTCAGAGAAGTTAGTGTGAAGTTATTTAGAAATTCAGCTCCATTAATGGGAGAAAAGATAGTGGTTAGTCTAGAGAGTTGAAAGTATTGCTGAAGTGGAATCAGTAACTTTATGAAATGATGGAGAAATGAATTTCCAATTCATATTGGTGGTTAGAACACAAAGAAAAAAAGAGGAGGAAGAGGTGGAGGAGGTAGGGGAGAAGACATTGAGAATGATATCATTCCTAATATAATGTCTCCATATTTACTTTGTGGAGGTTGAAAGAGTTTTAATGTTATAAAATATTCTATAAGTAATAAAATGAATATGTAAGAGCAGAGCACAGAAGAGCAACAAATCTTTTAGCTAAGGATATTAATATATATGTACGATTTTATTTAGTATATATGTTGGTTGGTACAAAATAGACACTGAGACAGTATTTCAATTCAAAGGAAAGTGTACTTGTAGTTTTTTGGGGGGAGGGTATGTGATATGTGTTTTACACTTTTCTACTATTATTATTATTTATTAGAATTTATTCACTTTGTATCCAGGCTGTAGCCCCTTCCCTCCTTTCCTCCTGGTACTACTCTTCCTCCCTCTCCTCCCCTCATTTCCTTCCCCAAGTCCCTGATAGGGGAGGTCCTCCTCTACTATATCTGACCCTAGCCAATCAGGTCTCATCAGAACTATCTGGATCCTCTTTCTCTTTGATCTGGTAAGGCTACCTTGCCATAGGCAATTGATTAAAGTGCAGGCAACCAAGTTCAGGCCAGTGAATGTCCCTGCTCCTTTTATTAGGGAACTCCCATGGAGACTGAGATACCCATGGGCTACATCTGAGAGGGCATCTAGGTCCCTTCTATGTATGGTCCTTCATTGATTCATGAGTCGTTTCAGGCTCCCTAGGCCCAGATTTTTTTGGCTCTGTTGGTCTCCTCTCCAGATCTTTCTGTCTCCTTCTTATATAAAATTCCCTGCAATCTGGCAAAAGTTTGGCTATGAATCTTACCATCTGCTTCCACACCTTGATGGGTGGAGTTTTTCAGAGGCTCTCTGTGATAGGCTCTTGTCCTGTTCCCTGTCTTCTACTTCTGAGGTCTATCTTGTTTGTCCTTCTGAATGAGTATTAATCATCTTCCCTAGGATTTTGACTGGTATATTTTTTTTAATTCACTTTATGTCCTTGTAGCCCAATCCCTCCTACCTTCCCAGTCCTACACTTTCTTCCTTCCCCTCCCAATCCCCTTCTCAGAAAAGAGGAGCTTCCTTTCCCATCCACTCCAGCTCATCAAATTGCATCAGGACTGAGCCTGTCCTTTTCCCTGTGGCCTGGCAAGGTAGTCCTGCCAGAGGAAAGTGATCAAAAAGCTGGCAAGTGAGTCCCTGTCTGAAGCAGTCCTCACTTCCTTTACTAGAGGACCCACAGGAGGCCTAAACTCCCCATCTGCTACATCTTTGTAGGGAGCCTAGATCCAGTTTATGCATGGTCCTTGGCTGATGCTTCAGTCTCAGCAAACCCCTCTGGGCCCTGGTTAGTTGGCTCTCTTGGTCTTCTTGTGGTGCTACTGTCACATCCAGGTCCTTTTCTTTTTCCTCCCACTTTTCCGAAAGGCTTTCTACTCCTCACCCAATGTTTGGCTCTGAGTCTCAGCATTTGTTTTGATGTGCTTCTGGATAGAGATTCTCAGAGCTCAAATATGTGAGTTTCCTGTCTGCAAGCTTAGCAGAATAACCGTCATAGTGTCAGGGGTAGGCACTCTCCCATATGGTATTGGTTGGGCCAGGCATTAGTTGGGCATTCCCTCAATCTCTGCTCAATCTTTTCTATATTTATCCTTGCACATCTTGCAGGCAGGGAAATATTGGGTCAAAATTTTTGTGAATGGGTTGGTGTTCCTCTCCCTCTGCTAGGAAGAGGAACTATTTTCCCTCACATGGAACGAGAAATAGAGTAGACACAGGTAGTTGTTATAGAGAGGGAACAAGGTGGGAGAGGAGGTACATTGAGATATGAGGGTGCCGATCAGACCTGGGGAGGGAGGACAGTAAGCCTGTAGAGAAAAGAGGCATCTCTGTGACAAGCTGGAGACCTAAGTCAGGGTAGGCTCCTGGGAGGATATGACAGGGACTCAAACAGAGACTCCTAGAAGCAGAGGCCATAGACTGAAGAGAACAACCTCTAACTAGACTAGTCTCCTAGTGGACTTGTATTTTTGCACCGGAATGGTACTAGGAGTGCAAAATATCATCTCTTGGGAGATGACATCATTGGTGCCTGTGGTAGGTTTAGCTGGCTAACAAGAATAATATAGAATTAATGCTTTTTGCTAGATTTTATATCATTAATCTGTTATAAAATCAAATGTTCCTACTTTTATAATTAAGTACAATGACTGTAGGTTCTTATTTTAGAATACTGTTAAAGATTATGATCATGATTAAAAGAAAATACAAGTTAAATTTATATTTAATGAAGACTGAAGTGGATAAAGTAACTTCAAAAATCCTAATGTGTTATTTGTGGTTTCTGAGTTAGTATGACTATATATTTTAAATACCTTCTGTTTAAAACACAGGCTTGGTGTTCTGTGTCCCAAGGTTGGCTGCAGTTAGAGAAGCTTAAAAAAAAAAATCCATGCTGCATTTAAACTTTATGGAGTGTTTTGCGGTCCCCTTTAACCGGTTTTAGATTTTATGTCCACCATGGTAATTGTTCTGCTGCAAAGACATAGTAAGAGTAGAGCAATAGGCCTAAGTGTGTGCAACGTATTTTAAAAGGCTTTGCGGGGATCATGTTGCTCAACTGTTATAGTATATGGCACTTCCTCTATGAATTATTCGTGACCAGAAGAGTGCAGAATCATTTGCTGTACTCAGCAGTCGGGGGGGGGGGGCACTTCTAAAGTGCTGCATAAGGAGTCATTGCAGATTTGTGACTGGAAATGTAAATTTGGAACTGTACTGCCGTTTCATTTTCTCTGCCTCTGCATAACCATCTTACTCTCTAAAGGATGCTAGAGATTTGCAGCCAGTGAGAGGCCACTCACTCTCATACAGGACCAGACTGCACGTACTACTCTGACAACATAGCACATCGTGTTGGAAACAAAAAGAACCGTTTCTCTCTACTTTACGTTTTAGGCCTTACCATTCAATACCTTAAAGTGGCTTCAATTAAAATGTGGGCTGCTTTCAGAAAGCATGCATGCCAGTCACCTCAGGACAGAAAGGAGGGTTCGATCCCCTTTGCCGAAGTCAGTAGTTTCCCACTTGCAAAGAATCCAGAATGAAATGATAGTAATCTTTGATCTGTTTTACATTTTATGATATGGTAACAATGTCATTAACCACCTATACTTTATACAATATTTCTATAGTTATAAAACGTTAATTTTTAAATGTATTTTTTATATCTGCTACTTAGTGGAATATATTTGCTATAAGGAGAAATTTGAAACTGATAAAGCATAGAACTGCCCATTAAAATATAAACTAAAAATGCGTGGTACATGTAAAAATTTAAATTTTAATAGCTGTAATAAAAATAATCAGACCACTGATTCAAATATTTTTACTTTAGCAAATATAAAATATTTATTACAATATGTTACAGAAATCATGGAAGATATTTGACAGACAGACATCAATGTGTATCTTGTGCTTTCTTCTTAAAATCATACAAAGAGTACTTATCAATGACTCAATAGTTATGTATCACCGAAGGCTAACAGATTAAAGGCAGAGTTAAAAATATTAGTATGCGACATCCCCAAATAATAATTATCACATTAGATATGAAAAATCTTTTTAAAAAAGAGTTAGATCACAGGCTTAGAACAAACAACAAAATGTCAGTTTCACAGGTAACTTCAATCTTTTAATGAGAATTTTACTTTTTGATAGTAAGATAAGAGAAGTAGAGATTTCTATCCCCTTTTGAAAGGGAATCACATGATCCAGATTTGATAGAAGCTAGTTAGATGTGGGAGCTTTTGGAGTAAGGGAATAGAAGGGGGAAATTATATATTATAACCTTAAAAAGAAAAGAAATGAAAAAGAAAAAATAAAAAGAATTAAAGTTTTGGTTCAGGAGTATACCTTTACTTAATTACCTTCAGTTTTGAAAGCCTCTATATTAATATGATTTGGGATAAATTAGTACAACTCGTGTATTTAAATTTATAAAAATTGAGTTTTTATTGTATCTGGCAATTAAAGACTTTCTGATAATTTAGCCATATATACCACCAAATAAAGTGATTAAAAGCAAATATATGATATTCAAGAGTTTTCTCAGTGGTTAAGAGAAGTGGATGGCTCCAGGTTTAATTCCCAACATCCACAATGTTGCTTATAACCATCCATCACTTCAGTGCCAGAGCTCTGACAGTCTCTGATGGCACCAGAAACACATGCGGTATACTAATGTGGAGGCAAGAAGAACACTCATATATATTAATCTAAAAATAACTTAATGACAATGTGTTTACAGTAAACTGATAAAACTACCAATATATTCAGTAGCTACTTAAGCTTTTAGTTCTCTCCTTTCAAAAGAAGTATTCCTGCAACATCCACCTTTGAGCCAGGTCTGTAACTCTGGAATGAAGAGATTACAAACAAACAAACAAACAAACAAACAAACAAAAGACAATGTTGTAAATATTCCAACCATTAAGACATATTAAGACAGAATACTAAGAAATATTCTTAGTATTATTTATTATTTTTAAATCTCATCAAGACTGATGCCCTGTTTTGTTATTTTTTGTTGTTGTAGAAAATAGAGAAAGCTTCTCATTGCTTCTTTTCAGTGCCTTTCAGACCTGAAGAAACACTTGATATTATCTAAAAATGCCATATTTGGGAGTATCAAAGTGCAGTTTGCACAAGTTCTTTCTCCTACAGTAGTTAATTTATTTTAATGATCTTATTCCTTTGAACACATTCAGGAAATAGCTACAAGCTACAACTTCCTCAGAAGAGGGAGACTACAGCAATACAGTAATAGACTGAACGTCTCTCAAAGAAATCTTAGACATAGAATCTAAGTTGAAGTTATGACTTCCACTATATTACTCTCTCGCTTATGCCTGGGTCCCTTCATGACTCATTTGCAATTCATAGAACCTGGTCTCAATATGTCCTTGTCCAATATATTAGGAACATCATAATTTTTTTTCAGTTTACATATGGCTCTGGAGTCTCAAGTAAATCTCAGTTCTCTTGCCATCTATACTTAAACTTATGAAAAGAGTCTCTCCTGACTCTACCACGACAAGCGTTGTATCATTCACACGCAAATCAAAATGTATCTCTTAATAGTGTACTGAGTCCTAACCAAGTTTGACATCTGCTGATAGCATTGAATTGAACTGTTGTAAATGTTTACCTGGCTAGAAAATGATATTTTTAAATATTACTTTATTTATATATTTATTCTTTACAATTTATTCACTTTGTATTCCCACTGTAGCCCCTTTCCTAGTCTCCTCCCAGTCCTACCTACCCTCCCTCTTCTCCTGCTATGCCCCTTCCCTAGTCCACTGATAGAGGAGGACCTTCTCCCCTTTTATCAGACCTGAGCCTATCAGATTTTATCAGGCTGCTTCACCTTCCTCTGTGGGCTGGCAAGGCTGCACTTCCCAGGAGGAGGTGATCAAAGAGACTGCCACTGAGTTTATGTCTGAGACAGCCCCTGTACCCCTTACTAGGGCATCCACTTGGAAACTGATGGACTACTACTTAGCAATTAAAAACAGGAAATCATAAAATTTGTAGGCAAATGGTGGAAACTAGAAAAGATCATCTTGAGTGATCACCCAGAAGCAAAAAGACACATATGATATATACTCAGTAATAAGTGGATATTAGACATATAATATAGGATAATCATACTAAAATCTGTACACCTAAAGAAGCTAAACAACAAGGAGGACCCTAGAGAAGATGCATAATCCTCATTCAGAAGGCTAAACAGGGTAAACAGAGAAGACTAGGAACAGGACAGGAGACTTCCACAGAGGACCACTGAATGATTTTGTTTAATGAGTATATTTTGGTATATAGTTTTCATACATTGTTTTGGGGAGAGCAGCTTCAAGTAAGTCCCCTAACTTCACCCTTAAGTTTCTTCTGTTAAAATGTTATTGTGTTACAATAAAATAAAATATAAAATAAAATCTTACCATGTATGAAAATACTGATTTCTCTACAGGGTTAAGAAAAATGCTTGAAGAAATGCTAAGAATTTGCCAACGGCTCAAAATCAATTAGTAACACTTACCTCTAAAAATATCAAGAGAAAAAAATGTCAAAACAATCATAATGTTTTTTCACAATGTCAGTTACCCAAATACTGCCAAATTTATTTTAAAGTTTAGAGAGTAAATATGGACAATATAATCTACTCTTCCCAGAACCTAAAACAAATCTCTAAATATTTTTCCTATATCTGTTACCACTTTGAACAAAAATTATCTTAGGAGATTACTTTTTCAATACATTGGAGAAACACATATATGAAAATAAAAATGATCCTCTCTCCAATTTAATAATTTTGTAAATATATATTACTATGTATTTCCTGAATTTAAATATGAAACATTAAAAGGGTTTTCCTCTTCAACTTCTTGTCTTCCTTCTGCTCCCTGTCTGCCTTCACTTCCTCCTTCTCCCTGGCCCCGAGTAGTGAGGAACCTAATATCTATAAAATTTCACTTTTTTTTAAAATGCCACACATCTTATTGCATATTCCCGCTTTGTGCCCACTTATTCGTGGGCACTGGAAAAACTCTGCTCTCGCTGAAACTGTTCCTCTGCTACTGGGTTCTTGCCCTATCTGTCAGCTTGGGTTTACAGTCGTCATCAGAATTTTCCTTTCATTATTCGTCTTAGCAAGCCAATGCAGAAAGACCACAACCCTTAGCAGGGAAGAGTCTTGGGTTTTTTTCAGCCCTGACATGATCACTTCCACTAAATTACCTCTGATAAAGTTCTTTAAAACAAGCTGGAGATTAGAACCTAAAACAAGCTGGAGACCTATTACAGAGTAGGCTCCTGGAGGATACGGGACTCTCTTGCCGAGAGTCCCTAGCTGCAGGGGACCTGAAGACTGAAGGGGACAGCACTTATCCAGGCATGACTTCCAGTGGAGAGACAGGAACATTTACCCACCCACAAAACATTCTACCCCAGATCTACCCTGCCTACAGTAGGTCCCGGGACACAGACGGAACAGAGAAAGAGGGAATGGCCAACCAATGCCTGGCCCAACCTGAGAGCCACCCCACAAGGAGAGAGCCAACCCCTGACACGATTAATGATACTCTGCTATGCTTGCAGACATAAGCCTCACATGGCTGTCCTCAGAGAACAAAACAGATGCTCAGACCTACAGCCAAATATTAGGTGGACTGAGGGGAACATAGTGCCTAGGGTGTGGGGAAGGATAGAATGTCGCACAAGGGGCATGAACTCCTCAAGAAGACCAATTAAGCTAGGCCCATAGGGGCTTACATTGACTGAACCACATAGAAAAGACTGAACAGAGGCCCAGGACACATATGTAACTGATGGGCAGCTTGGCCCTCATGTGGGTTCCCTAGCAACAAAGGGAACATGGGTCATATCTGACATGGACTCAGAGTTTGGATCACTTTCCCTTAGCCAGGCTGCCTTGCCTGCCCTTTATATAAAAGACTGTACTAAGTGCTGATATGACTTGATGGTCCTGGGTAGGTTTATAAGGGGAGGAGGCTTCACTTTTCTAAGAAGAAGGGGATGGGTAAAAGGAAAGGAGGGTGGAAGGGTGGGACCAGGAGGTGAGAAGGTAGGGAGCTATGATCAGGATGTAAAAATGAATAAATAAAAAAATTTATTTAAAAAAATATCTGACAGAGTTAAACAACAAGAAAGATCCTAGGGAACATGATCAATCCTCATTCAGAAGGACAAATGTGATAGACATTGGAAGCAGGAGAAGACAGGGAACAGGACAAGACCCTACCACAGAAGGCCTTTGAAAGACTCTACTGAAACAGAGGCTGAGATCACAGCCAAACTATGGGCAGAGTGCACAGAATCTTATGAAATAAGGGGGAGATAGAAAGACCTGGAGGGAACAGGAGCTCCAAAAGGAGACCAACCTGAGCCCTGGGGTCCCTGCAGAGACTGATACCCCAACCAAAGACAATGCATGGAGATAACCTAAAACCAATGCACAGATGTAGCCTGTAGACTCAGTGTCCAGGTGGGTTTCCTAATAAGGGGAGCAGGGGCTTTCTCTGGCATGAACTTAGTGACAGGCTCTCTGATCACCTCCCTCTGGTGGGGGTGGGGTGTTGCCTTGCCAGGCCTCAGAAGAAGACAATGTAGTCAGTCCTGATGAGACCTGATTGACTAGGGTCAAATAGAAGGGGAGGAGGACCTCCTCTATCAGTGGACTAGGGTAGGGACATAGGGGAGAAAAGAGAGAGGGAGGGTGAGATTGGGAGGACGCCACAGCCAGGATACAAATTGAATAAATTGTAATAAATGATAATAATAAAAATATTTTAAAAACTAATGTGTGTGTGTGTGTGTGTGTGTGTATCTGGTAGTCTTTATTTCTTACTTTTGTAGTTCTCTTTTCTTTGTTGCTCCTTCAGAGTTCCCACATACCCAGTTCTTTGTTTCAGCTATCTTGGACTATGTCCAGATTGAAAATCAAAAACCCACAGTCATCAGTTTCTTCAGTTTCCTTTCTCCATCACCATGAGCAGAACCTCTTGGTTTAATGGTGGTGGTATCTCTCTTTCATTCCCGTGGTTTCAGAGAGTGACATGCTTTCTCCTTGTCAGAGGTACTCCTTCACATGCAGTCACCTTCTCTTTCCCCACATTACAAGGCTTCATTTAATAAAACGTCCTTTCTTTCTTTCATCTAAAAATTTCCCTTCACAATTCCGGTTTTAAAAAATGACTCATGTGCCTTCTCCAGTCGCTTCGCAATAATATTCCATATCATTATGTAGCACTCTTTGAAGTGCTGACTCTCAGACCGTCTGAGTCCCAGCTGGCAGGCTTTCTCTAGTTCTAATGTGGGCAGACGTGTCTGAGTCATTCACTGTAGCATCCTTAAGGCTCTCCTCTTTACATAAACTGAACACTCTTATTTCTTTTCCTTGGCTTCTCATAAACTCACTCACTGATCATGATAGTGTGTTTTATTTGCTGCTGGCTTCCCCTCTCAATACTGAGTTCCCTTGTCTCCTCTTGTCATTAAGAGTTTATTTTGGCCATTTGATATTCTCTTTTCTCCTCTTTACTACCTTGTTTTCTGTTAGAATATGCACGTTGAAATATTATCAGTGCCTGGTTATCTACAGCAGTAGTTCTCAGACAACCCAATGCTGAAACCAGAACCATGAAATTATTTCGTTGCTACTTCATAAATGCAGTTTTGATACTGCTATCAACTGTAATGTCAATGTATCCAGATATGCAGGGCATCTGATATAGGATCCCTGTATAGTCATGATCCACATGGTGAAAACCACTGATCTTCTTCTGCTATAAAAGAATATAATGCACAGGTGTAGCCCATGGCAGTTCAGTGTCCAAGTGGGTTCCATAGTAATGGGAAGAGGGACTGCCTCTGACATAATCTGATTGGCCTGCTCGTTGATCACTTCCCCCTGAGGGGGGAGCAGCCTTACCAGGCCACAGTAGAGGACAATGCAGCCACTTTTGATGAGAACTGATAGACTAAGATCAGAAAGAAGGAGAGGAGGACCTCCCCTATCAGTGGATTTGGGGAGTGGCATGCATGCAGAAAGGGGAGGGAGGGTGGGATCGGCAGGGGAGGAGGGAGGGGCTCATGGGGGGATACAAAATGAATAAAGTGTAATTAATAAAAAAAATAAAAGATTTAAAAAAAAAGAATATAATGGTGATGCTGATGCTGGTGGTGGTGGTGGTTACAGTAATGATGTTGAGGATGACAATGAGAAGGAGGATTAAATGTTGACCTTAGCCTTCAGCAAAATCATAGCAGGTTCTCTGGTGTGGAAACCTGATTGGAGTTACTGCTTTCTGAAGTGAGGAAAGTACACATGGAGGATCTTTACTAAATGGTATTTGAAAGAACTTTTAGCAATTGAATTACAGTCTGTGTTTCGTGGTGGTGTCAAGTGTACAGGAGCTAACTGGGTTGCAAACTAAGAGGAAACTTACAGATCTATCTTTCATCCTCTTAAATCTTATCTAGAAGAAGACCAATACAGTGAAGCCAGTGTTCTACAAAGTAAGGAAAACAGTCTCTCCTATCATCAAGAAGAAGGCTGCATCTGGTATTTGATGGTTTAAATAGTGAAGTTGTTTTTACCTGTGAATAGATATGATTATAAATAATCTTGTTTTTGTTTTTGTTGTATTTCTTTATGGTCATAAAACAATCTTGTGGAATTCTAAAATAATATTTGCATCAAAAATAATATTCTGCCCTTGAGTAGGAGCACCTAGCTAGATTTCTAAAACTCTGTCTTGTTGCTGGAGGAAGCCACTTCCTGAGTCCCAGGGTCTGCTTTATGTATCAAGATTAATTATACTGTGTGTGTGTGTGTGTGTGTGTATATATATATATATATATATATATATATATATATATATATATATAT
>NW_026588752.1:16303032-16359740 GCF_907164565.1 Psammomys obesus | reverse complement strand
TATATATATATATATATATATATATATATATATATATATATATATATCTCAAATGCAGTTTCAAGTGCCGTGTTACATCTATTTTTGGTGTTTGATGCATAGTAAATCATTTATAGTCCACACAATACTGAGGCTGTAACAGTTACTAATCTTGTCACTAACAAAGTATTTAATACTTTACAGAATAAATATTTGTTTTGCCTGGTTTCCATGGTTATTTCATCCCATTCTTGACACAACATTATGTCAGGGGGAAAGTTGTGGTGGAGGAAATTCATCATGCTAAAATAGACAAAAGTAGAATTTAGGACAGGAAGCTCCTAGGATACTATGTACTCTTCAAAGATAAATATTCCACCTCTTCAAACTAGGCTCCATCCCTAGATGTCTCTAGTCCTCTCCAAGTAATACTACTCATACTAACACTCTGAGATCAAGCCTACAACACATAAATTTGGGGATTGGGATTTCATGTTCAAAATGTAAAAGGCAGGGGCAACAGTTTTCTCAATTTCACAAAAGTAAATTACAGAGTGACAAAGATCATAGTTTGTAACAATTAGATATATTAGTTGCTTCTTTCATAAGACCAAAAAATTCCACTGAATGCACTTTTCTTTGGGAACTTAATCACTATCTTTGTACTGCTTCGATACCGTACTGGGTAGAAGAGCCTTTCAGAGGCCCTCTGTTGTATGCTCCTGTCCTGTTCACTGTTTGCCTTTCTGAATGAGAATTCAACATTTACCCAAGGTTCTCCTTGCTTAGCTTCTTTAGGTGTACAGATTTTAATATGTTTATCCTATATTATATATCTAACATCCACTTATAAGTGAGCATACACCACCTGTGTCTTTCTGCTTCTGACTTAACTCACTCAGTATGATCTTTTCTAGTTCCCATCATTTGCCTGCAAATTTCATGATTTCCTTATTTTTAAATTGCTAAGTAGTGCAGGGTGATAAATATGGATCTATTTTCATTTTTCTGCATATAGACATCCAGTTGATCCAGCACCATTTGTTGAAGATGCTGTCTTTTTTTCCATTGAATAGTTTTGGCTTCTTTGTCCAAAATCAAGTATGCATAGGTGTGTGGGTTTATTTCTGGGTCTTCTATTCAGTTCCATTGATCCTCCTTTCTGTTTCTATGCCAATACCATGCAGTTTTTATTTCTATTGCTCTGTAGTACAGCTTGAGATCAGGGATGGAGATACTTCCAGATGATCTGTTGTTGTACAAGATTGTTTTGGAGATTCTGGGTTTTTGTTTCTCCATATGAAGCTGAGAATTTTTTTTCAAGGTCTGTGAAGAATTGAGTTGCTATTTTGATGGGAATTGCATTGAATCTGTAGATTGCTTTTGACAGGAAGGCCATTTTCACGAAGTTAATCCTACCAATCCATGAGCCCGGGAGATCTTTCTATCTTCTGATATCTTCTTCAATTTCTTTCTTCAGAGACATGAAGTTTTTCTCAAACAGGTATTTCACTTGTTTGGTTAGTGTCACCCCAAGGTACTTTATGTTATTAGTGGCTATTGTGAAGGGTATTGTTTCCCTAATTTCTTTCTTGGCCCTTTTGACTTTGGTGTACAGGAGGGCTTCTGATTTTTTTTTTTTTGAGTTGATTTTGTATCCTACCACTTTGCTGAAGGTGTTTATCAGATGAAGGAGTTCTCTGGTTGAATTTTTGGGGTCGCTCATGTATATTATCATATCATCTGTGAAAAGTGACACTTTGACCTCTTCCTCTCCGATCTGTATCCCCTTTGATCTCCTTTAGTTGTCTTATTGCTCTGGCTAGGACTTCAGTTTATCACCCTGCACAAAATTAAAGTCCAAGTGGATCAAAGACTTCAACATAAAACCAGATACGCTAAATCGGTTAGAAGAAAAAGTGGGGAACAGCCTAGAACTGATTGGCACAGGAGACAACTTCCTGAACAGAACACCAACAGCACAGGCTCTAAGAGCAACAATCAATAAATGGGACCTCATGAAACTGAAAAGCTTCTGTAAAGCAAAGGACACTGTCATCAAAACAAAACGACTACCTACAGATTGGGAAAGAATCTTCTCCAACCCTTTATCTGACAGAGGACTATTTTCCAGTATATATAAAGAACTAAAGAAGCTGAAAAGCAACAAACCAAGTAATCTAATTAAAAAATGGGGAACAGAGCTAAACAGAGAATTCTCTGTAGAGGAATATCGAATGGCAGAGAAACACTTAAAGAAATGCTCAACCTCATTAGCCATTAGGGAAATGCAAATTAAAATGACCCTGAGATTTCACCTTACACCCATCAGA
Source organism: Psammomys obesus (assembly GCF_907164565.1). Lineage (NCBI taxonomy): Eukaryota > Metazoa > Chordata > Mammalia > Rodentia > Muridae > Psammomys > Psammomys obesus. The sequence continues at coordinate 16,357,428 of NW_026588752.1, read as the reverse complement.
ATGGCCAAGATGAAAAACTCAAGTGACAACACATGTTGGAGAGGTTGTGGAGAAAGGGGAACCCTCCTCCACTGCTGGTGGGAATGCAAACTGGTACAACCACTTTGGAAGTCAATCTGGCGCTTTCTCAGACAATTAGAAACAGTGCTTCCTCAAGACCCAGCTATACCACTGCTAGGTATATACCCAAAATTTGCTCAAGTACACAACAAGGACATTTGCTCAACCATGTTTATAGCAGCTTTATTTGTAATAGCCAGAACCTGGAAACAACCCAGATGCCATCAACGGAGGAATGGATACAGAAATTGTGGTATTTTTACACAATGGAATACTACTCAGCAATCAAAAAAGAGGAAATCATGAAATTTGCAGGCAACTGGTGGGATCTAGAAAAGATTATTCTGAGCAAAGTATTCCAGAAGGAGAAAGACAAACATGGTATATACTTACTTATATAGACCTATAAGATATGATAAACATAATGAAATCTATACACCTAAAGAAGATAAACAAGAAAGCGGGCACAGGGTAAGATGATCAGTCCTCACTTAGAAAGACAAATGGAATGTGCATTGAATGTATGACAAGAGTCTATCACAGAACATCTGAAAGACCCTACCTAGCAGTGTTTCAAAGCAGATACTAAGACACATAATGAAACTTCGGCAGAGTGCAGTGAATCATATGAAAGAAGGAGAGTTAGTATGAGATGGAAAGGATAGGAGCTCCACAAGGACCAAATGTATCTGAGCACAGGGTCTTTTCTGAGACTGACACTCAACCAAGGACCATGAATAGATTTAACCTAGAACTTCTGCTCGGATGTATCCCGTGGTAGCTCAGTAACCAATTGGTTTCCCATAGTAAGGGGAACAGGGACTATTTCTAACAGGAACTAAAGGGTAGGCTGTTTGACCTCTCTACCCCCCAAGGGAAGAACAGTCCTGTTAGGCCACAGAAGAGAACATTGCAGCCAGTCTTGAAGATACATGATAAAACAGGGACAGATGAAAGGGGAGGAGGTCCTCCCCTATAAGTGGACTTGGAAAGGGGCAGGGAGAAGATGAGGGAGGGAGGGTGGGATTGGGGACGGAATGAGGGAGAGGGATATAGCTGGGATACAGAGTTAACAAAATGTAACTAATAAGAAAAATAAAAATAAAAATAAATTGCTAAGCAGTATTCCATTGTGTAAATATACCACAATTTCTGTATCTATTCCTCAATTGAGGGACTTTTAGGTTGTTTCCGGATTCTGGCTATTATGAATAAAGCTGCTATGAATATGGTTGATCAAATGTTCTTGTTATATACTTGAGCATATTTTGGATATATGCCTAGGAATGGTATAGATCGATCTTGAGGAAAAATTATTCCTAATTGTCTGAGAAAGCGCCAGATTGATTTCCAAAGTGGTTGTAGAAATTTACATTTCCACAAGCAAGGGAGGAGTGTTCCCCTTTCTCCACATCCTCTTCAGCATGTGTTGTCACTTGAGTTTTTGATCTTAGCCATTCTGATGGGTGTAAGGTGGATATCTCAGGGTCGTTTTGATTTGCATCTCCCTGATGACTAAGGGTGTTGAGCATTTCTGTAAGTGTTTCTCTGCCATTCGATAAGAGCCACATTTTTAACACTAGTATTTCTACATTCCAGCTTATTCTTTATTTCTCTACTGTTGTCTACCAGAATTTATTCAAAGCCTGTGTGTTTTGCCATATGTGTTTGGAGAATTATACATTGGGGAATACTGCCCTTGCATTGTCGTATTCCCAAAAATAGATCTAGCCTCTATGAACTAGAATCAAGACATAGTCCACAAGCTGTGACAAAGAAAACTGTGACTAACTAGAAATCACCACATTTCCTATAAGATGAGACTGAAGAAAACTTGGAAATTTGAGTTAACTGCCGAGTATAATATTATGATTACATGAAATTCTCAACACTAAGCACAATGTTGGTAAAACAATTGGCTTTGATAAACCTTTTTTAATTCATTGGAAATGAATAGCCTAATTTTAATTTTCATAAGCCATTTCACTTTTATGAAGACCCCTAAAGGTTTATTGTATTGGTTTGTTTCCCCAAGTATATTGTATGTATATTCTATATCTTCTCCATCTATTGAGTGAATGGATCATAGTGGTTGATCGTCAGATTATTGAACTATATTTGGTAAATTAATATATGTACATTATTGCATTGATATATTCAATAAAACTTTACTTTTTTCTTTTTAAAAGCTATTATACCAATTTTCTGCTTTTTGTAGCATTGCTGGACTTACCTTTAGTATCACACCTACTACAGATGATATTAAATGTGTGCTTATTTAATATCCAACTGTAAATTATTGGAGAGTACAAACCATAGCTACCCCTCTGTATCTTCCTTTAAGGTGGTGAACACAAAATAAATAGTAAATTTCAAACCTTTATCAAATTGTTCAATCAACTATAAAATTTATGCTGCCACTGGTGAAACAGGAAACATACATACTAGGAGAGACTGTTCCAATACTTGTACTTATTAACATATTTTGTAGCAGTCTTTGACTTTATAAGGTCACTAAACAGTTTCAGAAAGCTTTATTTTTGACAAATTAGCAAAGAACTTTGCAAGTCTATTTAACTTACAAAGTAGCAAGTAAGAGGTTGCCTTAACAATACAGATGCTTGCTGCTCCAGATTGAGTCTTCAGAAGTTAGCACGCTCATTTTCCTATCATTTTAAATCACCCAGTCTCATTTGACATGTTGGCTTTGAAAACGCCACAAAATGATCTCATCTGGCAGCTTCATTAACTCTGACTTTGTCTGACAAATAACAATAAAACATGAAAAAATATAATCGTCTACATAGAAATTATGATATGATTCCACCAAAGAAGCATAACAATTCCTACCTCCAACACTGAACTGTATAAACCATGAAGGCTTCATGTTCCAAATATACCCATATGACATCCAGATTGACTTAATCAACTGCTTGTTTTTAATCTTAGAGTAAATGTTGTGTTAAAATTTCAGAGAACAGATATTCTTTAAAACATTTAGTGTCTTTTGAGAAATATTTTAACATCAATGGCAACCTATCAGTGAGCCATTCTAAAGAACACTGAAGCAAAGACAAATATCTTCATAAACACATCTCTGCATATAGTCTTACCTTACAATGGGTTCCTGTGGCTTCTTTCATGGATCTCAATCTGAGACTATGAATAGACATTCACACTACAGAAGCTAAAGCTAAAAATTGTTCAAGAGAAGCTGAATTGTGGCCTTTTACTTGACAAGAAATTGGAAGTAAAGAAATCAGAATAAATAGCCTGCAATAAATGATCACTAATAGAAATGGGCCATATTTTTTTATGTTAGCTGACTTAGAATGTTCTGTTGGAAATACTATGCCAAAACAAATTTAAAAGTGATTCTAACCATGAGGAGTCACATTAGGCACCCGTTGACTCCTTTATACTGTGCATAACTTAATGAAAAAGACAATCATTTCTCACAAAAATTGTAAGACTTTGTTCTCAATAGGGAGTAAAAATTACGAAAGTAATAAATTGTCATTTCAACTTAAAAGGTACTGTTATTTATGTGGACATTTTATTTTACCAGAGAGAATATCTATTATATTTTCTTTCAGTTCTTTTTAGCTTCTTGAAAATATAAAAGTATTTTTTCAGAACAAAATAATATACTGAGACATTTTTTATTTCTATTACTAGTTGGATTGAATACAGATTCTCTGTGTATTGACACTTTGTGTGTTTTCCTTTCTAACTCCACTCCTAGTTGTCTCTGATTCTGTTTCTTGTGTCCCACATAACATCAAAATATCCACCATAGGGACCACAGATATTGATACCCTACCGTATTCACTAGAAATCAGTTCAGGCATACTTGAGTTTAGAAATCCATAGATGCTCAAATACTTATACAAAGTGGCATAGTATTTGCATATGCATCCTGATATACACCTTTTACTCTCTATATGTCTTCCAATAGTTTATGCAAGTGTGAACAAGGTATAAAAATCTGTTCTACCCTATTGGTTTATGAATAATATCAAGAAATAAGTCTATTTATTTCCACCACAGGCACATTTTTTATCTGCTCCTGAATCCATGGGTGTGGGGCACACAGAGACCTGACTCTTCAGAGTTTCACACTTCAAATAGCCCCCTCTATTTGAAATAGTTGCTGTCATACCCTAGACATCCATGGACAACCTCACTTACTTTCAATGTCTCAGTTTAAGCCACCATTATCTCTTCTCCAGTGTTTTCCTCGAATTTTTCTGGAAGGCCTAGCAGGCTGGCTCTGCATTGTTCACTGCATTCGGTGGCTACCCATTGTCTCTATGGCAGAACTGGCTGCTACTTATTAAACATTACAGTAGAGTGGACACAGTACAGCCACCTGCCTCAGTAATGAATGCCCTAAGGTTAAAAAAAAAAGTGTAACTTCTTGATACAGCTGTTTAGTGAGAGAACATCTCACTAAGAGAGGGTGTGTCTGAGAACACATATTACCTACACACACACATACAGTCTAAATGGACACGTGCACAAATGCACTAAACATGCACACACAGAAATCATAATATCACTGTTAATGATAATAGCAATATTTAGATAAAACAGTAGCTATGTCTGGATGCCAACTATCAGGAATTAACTCAGGAGTTCTAGGCATGAATAATCTTCTTTAGAAATCTCTGGGTTATGCTGAAAGATTTTGTTGCTGAAAATTGCTGACCAAAAGGTGAAGCCATTAACATTATTTCTCAACAATTCTCTTCAGCGGCCATAGCATTGCTGTTAGAGCTGTAAGGCGTTGGCTTTGTTTTCTTATTGTAAAATATAGCCTGGGTGACAGTAATGTGTGGTGTCAAAACAAACTATAAACAGCAATAGATAACGTCAATACAAGGCTTTAGCAAATGCTGGGCATTTTCTCAGAGTGTCTGTCTATCCTCTCCCTTTTCCTCTCTGATCCTGCCTTGTGGAGGATGAAAACCTTCACATATGCCTTTCCTTCATTGTTATTCATTGGTCCAGGGAAGCTGAGATGGGCATCTCAGGTTATTTAATCAGCGGTACCCTACAAGAAGGTTAGGGATCATCTCTGTGTATCAGAACTGATATGTAGCAACGTCGATCAGAAGAGATTAGTAAGCCTCTGTCAAGGTGGACGCCATAGGGCAGAATGAAACCTGAAGCTAGGTTAAGTAATTGGGTTCTTGTTCAATAAAGGTGCTTGTTTGTGCTGTGTAATGAAAGATCTTTGGTGCAATAGATGTTTGAGTCCAAATACCCTACGGATTTTCTGATGGATAAAGAGATAGAGGTGAAAGGGATTTAATTTAGAGCTATTGAAAAACTCTAAAGAGATTAGAAAAATTGGCAAATGCACATTTTTTTAAATCAAGAATTCTTTGTTACTTATCAGGACTTTTATTTTTAATTGACACTAAAACTTTTCCTTGTTTCTCTTTCTGTGACATTTCTTTCTTCCATTGATTTGCCATCATTAATTGACCTTTAAGACTCAGGTTATGAGGAGGATAATAAAAGAACTCTTATCTCCTAATTCATATATATCCTAACGCAAAGTTAGGTGGTGATATTGCCTTTGAGTTTCAATGGACTGTCACATCAGAGCTTAGGCAGAGCCTTGGCAAAAAAGGTCTTGCCTCAATGAGTATTTGTCCCCATAATCAATACTCACCAGTGTATCTAAGCTTCTCTTTAAAAAAATTGACACTTAAACCTATTTGTCAGAACACACTTTAAAATATATAGCTTGTCCAGAAAGGAGATGTAAATAATAAGCTTGGTGTGACTGTGCCACTGGAGGCCAAATTAAACCATATTAATCTCTAAAATAAGATTATTCATGTGCAGCACTACCTTGCAGTGCTCAGAGACTATTTCAACCTGTTCACTATCTGCAATAACTAACAACAACAGACACTTTTCTTTCCCTTCTTTTCAGATTGTCTGGCACATGACCCAGTAAAATACATTATTTAAGGAAAAGAAAAACCACGACTCTGAAGGGGAAGAAGACCCACAATTTGATTCAAACTGTTCACATTTGACACTGTGTATAGAAACCTCTGGCAACGCTGATGCCCAGCACACTCAACATGTTCAGAGTAGCCCTGCAAATGGCATGCATGCCATTCTCTCACACTGCTCAACCTTATCCGTCCCCTGTGTCCTCAACCTCCCTTCAGTGGACAAGACGCTTATGCACGCATCTCCTTCCTTTACCGTCTCCTCGCCTTCCCTCCTCCTTGCTTCTCTTTTCTCCCCTGATTATAAAACACACACAGACCATTTGTAGAATCAGAGTTCTAACCAGAAGGTGTTTGTAGAGACAGGCTTTTCCTCGGCGTTGTTAAGCAGAGCCGTGGGCACGCACAAGGCTCATAGGAACAAGAGTGGTTTGAAGCAGACGTTCAGCTTGAAAACGATTGTTTAAGTCTTCCCTCTCGCGAGCACTTTAGAGACACATTTTCTCTCTGCAGAGGATCAAATGCACAACCAACCGATGATACATAGCAGCTTTGAGGATGGGAGTGTCCTCTGATAAAAAAAAAAAAAAAAAAAAAAAAAAAAAAACAGCACTTCCAGCCCCAGCCCCCAGTGTCAGCTAAGGGCAGGGATGGCAATACCTTTTCAAACAGATGAGTGCCTGATGTTGAGTGACCCTCTGTTAAAAAATAAAAATAAAAAATAAGTGAAAAACTTCTGGAGGCAGAGCTCTCATTTATCTCTAAATGAGGAAGGAGACCTTCTCCATTTTCCCCGACGAACCCTCTACTTCATTTTGAAACTGACAAGTTTAAACAAGATGAGAATCAGATTGCCTCTGCCTATCTCATTCCTTCAGCGCCAGCCGACAACATAATTAATGTTGCTGTGGAAGAAAGAAAAGCTTTTTTGATGAGAAGCTTTTTTTTTTTTTCTGTCTTTTATGGAAAAAAAAAATTACTTGAGAGAGTAGGTCGCCTTTTGCACATTGTACCAGGAAAAGTGTTCCTCCCTGTACTGTGCATGTGTCCGTGTGTGTTTGTGTGTGTGGATGCATGTGTGTGTATGTGCTAACGTTTAGGAGGCACAAACCAAATCATCATTGTACAGTATAAAAGCTGATGAGTATAATAATGTTAGAAATTAAAATTAGCATGCAATCAAGTGGAAGAGTAAGAGATGAAGGGAAGGAGAGAGAGGGAGAGGATGTATAGCCTTATACACTCTGCACATATAATTGCTTCTGCAGGCCTTACCAGTGTGATTGTATGATTTTTCTTTAGCCTGTTTGTTTTCTGAATATTCTAACGGGATCCCCTCACTTCAGGATTTTGACTGTTGCAATCACTTTTCGAGAGCAGTTTTTACAAATCCCTGTGTATGTCACTTCCTTGTCAGGCTGCTACTCAGTGACCTTGTTTTGCCCTTTCGCTCAGAGATGTTCATGGCTAGACCAAATATTTGATTTTGTTCCCTGACCCTTCTCTGCTTCCTTCTTTAGAGACTCTAAATTACAAGCCTGCTAGAACTCAGGCCTCCACCATGAAGATTAGCCAACAAGGATTGCTTTGGGATTCATAGGGATTTGCTATAATCCTCCCATTTTTCAAGACTCAGACAGAATACCGTTTAATGCGTAATCATTTCCACATTGGTGCCCCTCCCATAATCATCTCCCTACCACTACTGTCACCGTGGAGAAGCTGTACACACAATTTCTACTTTTTTTTAATGAATGTGAGTATGATTTACTGCACTTTGTAAAGATGTATTCACAGACATATGTCTTTTATTTTGTCAAGAGCTGTGTAATTGAAAGAAAAATATGCTTGCTCACCCGACAGTATCACTACTTAAATCTTTATAGACAAATTGAATTATTTGCGTACTTATCTTTTTTACATTTATTTTTGAAGCAGACTGGTATATTATTTTGGCACACACTTTCCAAACATGTATTCAAACCCTCCTATGGGTAAACTTACAGTCTTGAAAGACAGAACACCAACATCTATTTTTGAAAATGAAGATTTTCTCTTCTTCGTACTAGTAATAATAGCGAACATTTTCACTTCCCATTCTTTTTAGTCAAAGTTGCTATAGTGTTATCATGAACAAATTTGTGGTCTCTAAGCCCACAAAGGTGGTCGGCTATTTCTTGCCTGTAGATGGCATGTATCATCACTGTTGCAGATAAGAGCCAAAACATCAGTTTATTAGAAACTCAAAATATGAAGCAGAGAATAGACTTTCCAGTGGTAACTGGATTCAAAGACAAAAGAATGAGTAAAAGATGAAATTATTTTAAGAAATCTTTTTATAGGAAAGCCATCATATCATTATCCATAGTTAAATAAATAAGCTTGATTCCTGCAGTTCATACTGTTTTATCACAATTATGCTTTGAAATGGTTTTCATTTCTTCTAAGAATCTAACAGATATTGTACCCATTAAAATTTAGTGAATCCTTTTTATGATTTTGAGACTGTATCAACTGTGTAAATTCAAGAATGGAGAAAAATGACAAATATATAACTATGCCTTGTCAACTTTATCTTGTATGTAACATATTTATTATACATTATGAGTGAAAAAATATTTATTATTTTCATAATTAAAAATAAGCAATTGACAGCTACCTTTTCTTTACATAAGCTTTTCTGTTTCACGGGGTCCCATTTATTGATTGTTGCTCTTAGAGCCTGTGCTGTTGGTGTTCTGTTCAGGAAGTTGTCTCCTGTGACAATGAGGTTGAGGCTCTTCCCCACTTTTTCTTCTAACTGATTTAGTGTGTCTGGTTTTATGTTGAGGTCTTTGATTCATGTGGACTTTAGTTTTGTGCAGGGTGATAAATATGAATTTTTCAACATGTAGATATCCAGTTAGACCAGCACCATTTGTTGAAGATGCTTTCTTTTTTCCATTCTATGGATTTGGCTTATCAAAAATCAAGTATCCGTAGTAGTGTGGGTTTATTTCTGGGTCTTCTATTTGATTCCGTTTATCCACCATTCTGTTCTATACCAGTACCATGCAGTTTTTATTACTGTTGCTCTATAGTACAGCTTGAGATCAAAGATGGAGCTATCTCCAGAAGATCCATTATTGTACAAGATTGTTTTAGCATTTCTGGGGGTTGTTTTTCCACATGATATTTAGAATTGTTCTTTAAAGTTCTATAAAGAATTGCGTTGGTATTTTGATGGGAATTTTATTAAATCTGGAGGTTGCTTTTGGTAGGATGGCTATTTTCACTATGTTAATTCTACTGACCTATGAGCATGGGAGATCTTTCCATCTTCTGATTTCTTCTTCAAATTCTATCTACATGGACTCAGTGACCAGCTCTTTGATCACCTCTCCCTGGCCAGGTGGCATAGGAGGCCAAGGAAAATGAAGATCCACACAGTCCTGGTAAGACTTGATAGGCAAGGTCGGTAGTAGGGGAGAAGACCTCCCCAGTCAGTGGACCAGGGTAGGGACATAGGAGTGGAAGAAGGGAATGTGGGACCAGAGGAGATGAAGGAGGAGGCTACAGCCTGGATACAAAGTAAATAAGTTGAAATAAATAATAATAATAATAATGAAAATAATTTGTAAAAGAAATGTGCAATTGCTTCAGAGTATATAGAAAACATAGCTAATTTTATTTCAATATTCCACTCAAAAACAACATGTAATTCATTTTAGTAGACTCTTGATTTTCCATGCTTCATATCAAATTGCTGCATAATATTTACTACATATTCCTTAGTCACAAACTAATTTGTTGTGACAATTACCTCTATCAAATATTTGTTTTAATAAATTTTATATAATAATATTATTAAAATGTTAATTATTATTTTCATTTTTAATGGATAAACACTATTGCATATATTTCATTTAATTGGACTCCAATCACAGACATGACTTCAATTTTGAATTTAATTTTAGTTGAACTTTCTCAAAATTCTGAATTAAACTTTCTAACTAAAGTTATTTGGTAAATGAATAAATTTTTCTGTATTTTAAAATTATTTATAATAAATCATGCCTTATTATGCTTATAAACTATCCTAAAGATATTTGCTTTTTATTTTTTTATTTTTTATTAATTACACTTTATTCATTTTGTATCCCCCCATAAGCCCCTCCCTTCTCCCCTCCCGATCCCACCCTCCCTCCCCTTTCTGCATGCATGCCACTCCCCAAGTCCACTGATAGGGGAGGTTCTCCTCTCCTTTCTGATCTTAGTCTATCAGTTCTCATCAAAAGTGGCTGCATTGTCCTCTACTGTGTCCTGGTAAGGCTGCTCCCCCCTCAGGGGGAGGTGATCAAAGAGCAAGCCAATCAGATTATGTCAGAGGCAGTCCCTCTTCCCATTACTAGGTAACCCACTCCCACTTGGACACTGAACTGCCATGGGCTACATCTGTGCAGGGGTTCTAGGTTATCTCCATGAATAGTCCTTGGTTGGAGTATGAGTCTCTGGGAAGTTCCCTGTGTTCAAATTTTCTTGTTCTGTTGCTCTCCTTGTGGAGACCCTGTCCTCTCCAGCTCTTACTATTTCCCACTTCTTACATAAAATTCCATTCACTCTGCCCAACAGTTGGCCATCAGGCTCAGCATCTGCTTTGATAGTCTGCAGGGCAGAGGCTTTCAGAGGCCCTCTGTGGTAGGTTCCTAGTTTGTTTCCTGTTTTCTTCTTCTTCTGATGTCCATCCTCTTTGCCTTTCAGGATGGGGATGGACCGTTTTAGTTAGGGTCCTCTCTCTTGCTTAGTTTCTTTAGATGCACAGATTTTAGTGGGTTTGTCCTATGTTGTATGTCTATATGAGTGAGTATATACCATGTGTGTCTTTTTGCTTCTGGGACAACTCACTCAGGATGATCCTTTCCAGGTCCCACCATTTACCTGCAAATTTCACGATTTCCTTATTTTTCATTGCTGAGTAATATTCCATTGTATAGATGTACCACAATTTCTGCATCCATTCTTCAGTTGAGGGACATCTGGGTTGTTTCCAGCTTCTGGCTATTACAAATAAAGCTGCTACAAACATGGTTGAGCAAATGTCCTTTTTGTTTACTTGAGCCTCTTTTGGATATATGCCTAGGAGTGGTATGGCTGGATCTTGGGGAAGCGCTATTCCTAGTTGTGTGAGAAAGCGCCAGATTGATTTCCAGAGTGGTTGTACAAGTTTACATTCCCACCAGCAGTGGAGAAGGGTTCCCCTTTCTCCACAACCTCTCCAGCATGTGTTGTCACTTGAGTTTTTGATCTTGGCCATTCTCATGGGTGAAAAGATATTCGCTTTTATTTGATGGTTTAGTAATTACTTTGCAATGCCTAATTATTATGACATCTTTACTTGTATCTCCAGTTTCAAATATGCTATTGAAATAGACAATTGCAAATAATGTATTTCTTTGTGTTACGTTAATGTAAAAGAACAAAAAAGTAAAATATAAGTTATGTTTCAAAAAAAAACCCCACACGCACTTGAAATAAATAGATTCTATTCCTTAATACATCCCACCCTTCTTAAGATAGGCTATTATATTGTTATTATATATTTAGAAAACTTTCGGGTTTATATAATTGAGAGCATATGTACATATATTAATTTCTGCCACTGGATGTACGACTCAGTTTTACAGAAGTTCTTTGATGACTGCATCTGGCTGTATAGTCCAGCAATTACAAGTTAAGACTGGGACATTTATAGAGAACAAAAATTTCTCCTCGTTTTATGTAATTACATGCTTAGTAACAAAGGTACTAGTGGTAAAGAATCCATCTGTTTCCAAGACAAAAGCTTACTACATCATCACATGACAAAAGGCAGAAAGGTAAACAGGAAATGGAATGTGGTCTTCAATATCTTTATATAAATGTTAATATCCCCAGGATGCTAAAGCCTAGTGAGTTAATCACTCAGTGAATATGCTCACATTTTACACCCTAGGAATGGGTATTAAGCTGACTTTTTTCTTTTATTTATTAAATTTTTATTTTTTTATTAATTACAGTTTATTTACTTTATATTCCAGCTGTAGCCCCCTCCCTCATTCCTTCCCAATCCTACCCTCCCTCTCTCATCTCCTCCCTGCCTCTCTCTAAGTCCACTGATAGGGGAGATCTTCCTCCCCTTCCATCTGACCCTAAGCTGACTTTTAAGAATTTTAGAAGAAAATACCTTTTAACCCTTCACATTGTCAAGCTCACACGGCATATTAGGTTCTTTAGAGCCTGATTCCCATGGTGTATAATTAACCAATTCACTGGTGAAGAATTTATATTCCTAGGATTCTCACCTCATGAAAAAAATTTCTAAGTAAGAAAAAATATAATGAGCATTTGAAACGATCAAAAGAAAGCATATAGCCAATGACATGTACTTAAAAACATCTGTGAAAAATTAAAGTTCATTTATTTTTGATTGATTGATAACAAAATAATAATCTCTGATTCTGTGTAATCACTTTCAGTTTTGATTCTGAAGGCAAGCTTTTGCAATGTATTTATTGCCTTAAAAAGCTGATAAGTTTCATATGGTCAAGGATTGACAGTATCCAATACTCTGCTAAACTTGCAGACAGGAGCTTGACAGACCTGTCCTCTGAGAGGCTCTGCCCGGCAGCACTTCAAAACAGATGCCCAGATTCACAGTCAAACATTGGGTAATGCATAGGGAGTCTTGTGTAAAAGTGGGAGGAAAAAGAAAAGTACCTGGAGGTGACAGGGGCTCCACAGGAAGACCAAAAGAACCAACTAAACAGGGCCCAGAGGGGCTTGCTGAGACTGAAGCGTCAACCAAGGACCATGCATGAACTGGACCTAGGCTCCCTATGATAATGGGCAGCTTAGGCTTCCTGTGGGTCCTCTGGTGAGGAAGTGGGTACTGCATCAGCTGCATCCCATAGTGACTCACTTGCCAGCTTTTTGATCACTTTCCCCTGGTGGGACTGCCTTGTCAGGCCACAAGAGAAGAGTACAAGCTTACTCCTGATGCAACTTGATGAGCTGGGGTGAATGAGAAAGGGAGCTCCCCTTTCTGAGGAAAAGGAAGGAGGAAGAGGTAGGAGGGTGAGACCAAGAGGTTAGGTGGGATGGAACTACAACAACGTAAAGTGAATAAAAGTACATAAATAAATTTTAAAAAACTTCAAATTTAAAAAGTTGATAACTTTATCAGATTCTCCAAGTGTTTACATTTTAAGAATTAATGTTACTTTTCTAAAGCAATTTTTAAAAATACAGATTTAGTGGTCATAAGACACGACATTAATAAACACAAAGCTTCCCATTTTTATTGTATCTTTCTTAAGAATCAACTACTAAGCAACTCCTTTAAATTTGGTCTCACAGATTACTTTTCTGTTCATTCTATGATTGACTATTATTTGTTGAACAGATAATAGTTTATTTGTTGAGTTTTTCTGCTTGAGTTTCAGAGTATCCACCATATTCCCTTCCATACCTTCCTGAGCATTACCCTCAATATCCAAATTACTCTTGTCTCCATTGTATAAGATGTTCTGTTGCTATTCACTTCTATCTCAGACAGTCTAACGGTACACTTGCATTATTCCTTCAAGCTTAAGAGCTATAATTTCCAAATCCTTTTCAAGCATTCCTTCTACCAATGAGAATTATTCATACAAAAGGTGGAAAATTACTTGCTCTGAGTGAAGAACTGTATGTCTGAAGAGATTTTTGTTTCACTTTAGAATCACCATTTAAAAAAATTTCTGTTCCAATAGAGTGAATTCACTGAAGGGGGAAAAAATGGATATATTAAAAGGGCTTACTCAATTTTCTTGGTTCTGTTGCTCTCCTTGTGGAGTTCCTGTCCCCTCCAGGTGTTTCTATTTCCCTCTTCTTTCATAAGGTTCCCTGCACTCTAGCCAAAGTTTGGCTATGAGTCTCAGCATCTGCTTTGATACCCTGCTGGGTAGAGTCTTTCAGAAACCCCCTGTGGTAGGCTCCTGTCCTGTTCCCTGTTTTCTCCTTCTTCTGATACACATCCTGTTTGCCTTTCTGAGTGAGGCTTGAACATCTTACCCAGAGTCGTCCTTCTTGCTTAGCTTCTTTGGGTGTACAGATTTTAGTAAGTTTATCCTATAATATACGTCTAATATCCACTTATCAGTGAGTATATACCATGTGTGTCTTTCTGCTTCTGGGATACCACTCAGGATGATCTTTTCTGGTTCCCACCATTTGCCTAAAAAGTTCATGATTTCCTTGTTTTTATTTGCAGAGTAGTATTCCATTGAGTAAATGTGCCACAATTTCTGTATCTATTCCTCCATTGAGGAAAATCTGGGTTGTTTTCAGACTCTGGCTATTATGAATAAAGCTGCTACGAACATGATTGAGCAAATGTCCTTGTTGTGTATTTGAGCATATTTTGGATATATGCCTGAGACTGATATTCTAACCACAGACCATGCATATAGATAACCTAGAACCCCTGCACAGATGTAGCCCATGGCACCTCAGTCTCCAAGTGGGTTCCCTAGTAATGGGAATAGGGACTGTCTCTGACATGAAATCAGTGGCTGGCTCCTTGATCACCTCCTCCTGAAGGGGGAGCAGCCTTACCACGCAACAAAGGAAGACAGTGAAGCCAGTCCCAATGAGACCTGATAAACAAGGATCAGAGGGAAGGGGAGGAAGACCTCCCCTATCAGTGGACTTGGGAAGGGGCATGGAAGAAAATGAGGGTGGATGGGTGGGATAGGAAGGGCATGAGGGAAGGGGCTATAGCTGGGATATAAAGTGAATAAACTGTAATTAATTAAAAAATATATTAAGTTAAAAAAAGGCCTTACTCAAGTCTTATGGTAAGATTTGTCATTACTTCATATGAGTATTATGCACCTGATCTCACTCTTTATGTTCTTGATAAACAGCAGTAGTATCTATATTAGATATCTTATTGGGATACTTTGGGTTCAACTTTATTTAGTAGATGTATTAGTAGGCAGTTTGAATTAAAGAAAGAAGAGAAAAATGCATTTGGAACTATCCATTTTTTTAAATGTACATATGAGTTAATAAAATGCCAGGAGGCTTAGCTTTGTTTTTTTAAAACCTTGGAACAATGACTTTTTAATAATTTAATTACAAAGTGATTAGTTCAAAATTATTTTACTTCATTTTGTATGTTATAAAGTAATGCATAATTACTTAAGGACTAATCTCAATTTACTTATTTTAATTCTATCAACACATTTCATTCTGTATTAATCCACAAAAATCTGCTTCTCTGAGAAATAGATTATAAGTGTGTTCTGTTAGATTTTTATTTAACCATTAAAGATCAAATATACTATGCTAATCAGGCTTTCATTATTGTGCCAAGGTTCTTGAGAGAAGCACTTTTAAAAAGGAAAGGTTTATTTTGGCTCATTGTTTCAGAAATTTCAGGACATGATTTTGCCTATCCTTCCTACATTGCATTTAGGCCTGTTGGCAGCAGAATGATAAAGAGGAAAGATTCTTTCTCTATGGTAGTCAAACAGCAAAGACAGGGAAGGAGGCGAGAAAGAGATAGGCCCTTCAAACCTACTCCTCTATTTAACGGCTCCCTCTGATTAGGGCCACCTTTTTAATAACATGATCAAATCACCTCCAAAAACTGATATCACCTGGGACAAAGCCTGCAAGAAACAAGCTTTGGGGACATTTGTATACAAAATCTCACTGATACATAACAGTTCTTTCTTTGATATTTACATGCACATTGTTATTATTGGTTAATTACATGGCGCCAAACTCAACTGAACATCTGTATCTTCATTTTAGGAAACTTCTATTTATGAGTAAAATATATTTATGTCCAAAATATTTTATCCCTTTAAATTTTATGTAAGTAACTTTGGTAGGTAATTATTGTTTTAAATTATAGTCTTTTTTGTAAGATCACTCTTATAAACTTATACATGTTAGTAATTTTTTAATAGACATTTCATATGACACTCAAACATTTCAGACTGTAGAACCTTTGAGATTCTGGACTTAATAATTTGTGTATAACGTAACTACAAATATCTGTGCATATGTTATAAAACCTGAAAATGACTCTGTCTTTCTACTAGTCTACTACTCTGCTTTCTACTACTCTTAGACAAACATATTTGTTCTTCATACAAGCTTTTTTCTAAATATTTGCTGCCTTTTTGACAATAGAATAGACTTATCTAATCATGTTAAATACAGTACATTGTAGATAACAAGGAATGTTACATTCACAATAGAACAATCATGGAGTAAAATATGAAGACCTGATAATTTATGAAGCATTATTAAAATGTGCATTCTGATGCAACTTCTCAGACCCCAGATGAGTCCCCAGTTTTTAACAACCAACATTCAATTCTGCTCAAATGATATGGAATATTTTCTGAATGTAACTTAAAGACAATTTCAATTTGTATAATCCACAGGCTAAAGCAAACAGTAGAGATTTGGAAAATAAAAAGTCGTGCTTTTAAAAGTACATACATCACATAAAAAAAAATCCTGGTGTTTAAAAAATAAAAGATTAAATACTGGATAGGCCAATGAAAGCTCAGTTTCTTCTTAAATTATTCTTCAGTGGGTTGTTTGGGTTATCACTTCGACTACAGTATCACAGAGGATAAAATATAATTTTCTGCTTCTGGATCGTTACTCTCCCCAAGCTTAGCTACCTCCTTCCCTGAAGAGCCAGCTGATGGTCAGTGTCATTGTGACCCTACTTGTATTTAAGGCCAGCACTTTGGGGCAGTGTTCTATAATAAGTCATTTTTAGTTCTCATCTGGAAAATTGAATTACTGTGACCTGTGACTTTGTAATAACTATATCCTAATATTAAACCAATTTTACTTTGATCTCACCAGTTTGTAGACTTTACAACTTTAGAGTAATATATATATATATATATATATGTATATATATATTACCGCTCTACCATTAGGCTCTGTCGGAGATCTCGTTACATATTACAGGCATTCCTGATACCTTCCTGTCTTCTCATTTCCTGTCTTAGGAACTTGAATATCCAGACATTCCTTCCTTCAATAACTCATTTCATGTTATGTATACCACTGGGAAAAGTTTCTCTACGCATTAATTATTTTTTTATGAAGTTTGCACCACTGCCTTACTTGGATTACCAGAGATTTGTTCGTATTTCAAAAATACCATCCCATGAGATCCTCAAATCTTGACTAAATTAACTAATGAAAAATAAAGAATATCTAGGATATATAATAAATGTATATATGCTATAGAATTCTGTGAAGAATTCACGATATTACATACATGAATATGTATATGCATTTACACATGTTTCTATTAATGCCACTAATGTGTATAGAGACAATCTAAAGCAATATGTGCCAAAACAGTTATCAGAAATAGATGATATAGTTTCATTAAAATCTGAGCATTCTATATACATCTTTTTACTTGATGGTATCAAATTTGGAAA
The DNA here is from genome assembly GCF_907164565.1 of Psammomys obesus. Classification (NCBI taxonomy): domain Eukaryota; kingdom Metazoa; phylum Chordata; class Mammalia; order Rodentia; family Muridae; genus Psammomys; species Psammomys obesus. Next base: position 16,339,904 of record NW_026588752.1, on the reverse strand, counting down.
AATTAAAACAAAAATGACGAATTAAATACTTTGGATACAAGTGTTTCTCCCTGATAGAATTCCTTTACAATACTTTAGATCAATATTCTTGGTGAGTGTTTTAAGAGTATTCTGTGCCAAACAATGACACAAAACGACTAGAAGCACACCGTTGAAGTATAGAGTTTAGGTAATATACACTGATCTGTGGCTCAGAAGTAGATTCTGCAGTCAAACCTGATGTCAATCCAAATAAAAATTTAAACAAAAACAAAAACAAAATTATTGGTTTGTGAAACCTAAGTTTGAGAGTCTGCATATAAGTCAACAGTGTCATTCTAGCTAAGACACACTTACAGCATTTTTGTCCAAAGATGACCAGAAATGGAAGTAAAATCATTTCTGAAGTGGAATTCAGCTTTGGGGAAGTCTGTATTCACAGGAAACTGACAATTCTATTTAGGCAGAACACCAGGAATGCTTTTTTAGTGTTAATAAGCATTTTTCAAAAAGAAAAATATAAATATTAATACAAGAAGTGAGAGATTTGCAAACAAAAGTACATTACTTATTCCCAAGATGGCTGTTTTATAAATGAGCATAAGAAAATAAATGTTCCACTAAAATATTATAAAATTCATGGAAAATAATGTAGTCTTTACTACAAAGAAAGTCATATCAGAAAGGTCTGGAGAATATGGTTGAGGCAGTAACTCAGAGTAAAAAAAAAAGGAGAAAATACAAAAGGTGAAGAGAGAATTAATTTTAAAAAAAGCAAAATTCAAATTTGGACATTATTAAGACTCCCAGAGAAGCAACTGGTATAAATGGAGAAAAAGCACATAAAAGACTCAGTTAAAACAATTTCATGAGATTGATTTCTAAAACTTCAGGAATAGTGTAGGCACTAAGTAGGTGAATGAAATTAAGAACTTCAGCAAGCGAAAATTGTAGTATACAAATCCTGTTTACATACATTCATACGATTAATCATTGAATTAAATATAAATCTTGAGCTGTGATTACCAGACAAAGCAGGGTATTAAATAGCATTAAGTGCAAATCCTTCTAAGTATGATTAACACACTAAAATAAAAAGCCAGAAATTATTCCCTCAGGAGAGAGGTGATCTGTTTTAAAGTCACTAATACAATTTTGCATTGCTCATTGCACATGCACATCGTGATTCTGAAGCTAAAAATTCGGTGTTGAAAGGCAAGATATTGATATGAGAGATATTAAAATTCAAGTTAGTGACCAAACAGTAGAACACAGTGCAAAAATTCAAAGGAGAATAATCTAAAGTGATCCAAGAAATCTTGGGTCATATATGAGCTTTTAGAATTTTTAAAAAATAATTTGAGGGCAAGCAGATCCATGTTTAAATTCTGTATATGATATATAAATGTGATACCATGGAATTTTATGCTATTTTATTGTGCTTTCCAGACTCCTCTCCAAGAAGGGAGCAATGTATAGATGCTAAGTCATGAAAGCATTTATGAGAAACAAGTAAGACATTGTATACTGTAGCCTTTATAAATATCAGTCATTTGTTGTCATTATTATATTCTAGGACTATATTGCAGACTATCATGGCTAGGTTTTCAGTATACATAAACATTTTTCACAGGAAAAATCTTGATATGTTGAGAACAAAGAATTCATTAGGAAAAGAATATTAAGGTGTGCATTGTTTGACCTTGACTTACTTAAGGAATGTCTTTCTGCTAAAATTATCAACAACTCATAAGTCCCATAGTCTGTATCATTTTACACGGTGGCTATTTTTTGAGATAATTAATATTTAATACCCTGCTTTCATTTAATGTCAAAATTTCCAAACTCTTTGAATATATAACAATCTTTAACTTTTTCCAGAATTCTATTCTCTTTTTGTATATATTTTTTCCAATTATTTATTCACTTAATCACTTTATAGCCTGATCCCGGCCCCCTCCCTCCTATCCTCCTATTCCTACTCTAAGGCCCCTCCCTGCATTTCCCCTTCTTTCTTCTTAGATAAGGGGAGACCAGGAACTGTTACCAACAACCTGAGACCTCAACTTGCAGCAGTAATAAGCACACTCTCACCCATTGAGCCCTGACAAAGCAGTCCAGCTAGAGGAAAGAAATCCAAAGGCAGGCAACAAAGTCAGAGACAGGCCCTACTCCCTTTGTTAGGGGACCCACGTGTTGCCCAAACTGCACATCTGCTACATATATTTAGGGGGAATAGTTTTGGTCCATGAATGCTTTTTGGATGGTGGTTCAGTCTCTGTGAGCCCCCATGGTGCAGTTAAGTTTGTTCTGTAGGTCTTTTTGAGTTGTCCTTGATCCCTCTGGCCACCTCTTTCCTTCCTTCCCGCTCTTCCACAAAACTCCCCAAGTTAGGCATATTGTTTTGCTTTGGGTGTCTGCATCTGTTTTCATCAGCTGCTGGATGAATCCTCTCAGAAGACAGTAATGCTAGGCTCCTGTCTACATGCAGAGCACAGTATCATTAATCGTGACAGAGGTGGGTGAACGATGGGGTGGTTCTCAAATCGGCCCAGTCATTGATTTTCCTTTCCCTCAATCTCTGTTTCATCTTTATCCTGACCCTTCTTATTGGCAAGACAATTTTTTTATTTCTTTTTTTTACTTTTTATTTTTTTATTAATTACACTTTATTCACTTTGTATCCCCCCATAAGCTCCTCCTTCCTCCCCTCCTGATCCCACCCTCCCTCCCATATCTTCATGCATGCCCCTCCTCAAGTCCACTGATAGGAGAGGTCCTCCTCTCCTCTCTCCTGATCTTAGTCTATCAGATCACATCAGGAGTGGCTGCATTGTCATCTTCTGTGGCCTGGTAAGGCTGCTCTCCCCTCAGGGGAAAGTGATCAAAGAGCAGGCCAGTCAGATTATGTCAAAGGCAGTCTCTCTTCCCATTACTATGTAACCCACTTGGACACTAAACTGCCATGGGCTACATCTGTGCAGGGGTTCTAGGTTATCTCCATGCATGGTGCATGGAGTATGAGTCTCTGGGAAGACCCCTGTGTTGGGCAGTGTGCACGGAATCTTATGTAAGAAGTGGGAAATAGTAAGATCTGGAGAGGACAGGAACTCCACAAGGAGGGTAAGACAAATTTTGAGTTGAAGTTTTTCTGGGTGGGTTGGTGGCCCCCTCCCTCCACTGAAAGTCTCACCTGCCTGCAGGAGGTGGCCTCATTCAGGCTCCTTAACACCTGCTTTTTGCAGACTCAGCTAAGGTCACCCTCAGACATCTAAGAGCCTCCTCCCCTGACCCAGAGATGCCCCCTACCGATTTCTGTTCTCTTTCCTAATCCTCAAACCCAACCATCCCATGGATCTCCCCACACCTAATCCCTTACCCTTCCAACACACTCTCCAATCCAGTTCCCTCCCTATGTTTATTTCAGATGTCTATTTTATTTCCTCTTCTGAGTAAGATTTACGAATCCTCTCTTGGGTCCTTCTCCGCCTCTTTGGGCCTGTGGATTGAAGTGTGGTTATCCTGTACTCCATGGCTAATACCCACTTATAAATGAATACATACCACGAGTGTCTTTCTGGGTCTGAGTTACCTCGTTCGAGATGATATTTCTAATTCCACTCATTTGCTGTAAATTGAAGAATGTCTGTTTTTAATAGCTGAGTAGTATTCCATTGAGTAAATGTACCACATTTCTTTATCCATTCTTCTGTGGAGGGGCACTGAGGTTGTTACAATTTTCTGGCTATTAGGAATAAAGCTGCTGTGAAAATAGTAATGAAGTGTAATTGTTGGTGAGGATTTAACCTATCAGACTGAAAAAGAATAAATAAAGAAAGGAGTAAAAAAAAAATTGAAATGGTGATGGGGTAGAAGAAGGAGGAAGAGAAATGAGATCTGGAAATATTAAGGCTGAGTTTGTAACTGGGCTAGAGCAGAAAGGACTAGGAAGAACATTTCTTGAAGAAAAGAGGGGAGAGATTTACAGTGGTGTTCAACAGATGCCAGAATGAGGAGCAGGTCTCCACTGTGTCAAGAATAACTTCTGCCTTTTAGAGATTTTCTTTAGATAGCTACCCTATCTGATTTCTATCACAAAATTATTATTCTCTATCATTTGAAATCTGTTTCCCTTTCCTTTCAAGCTTACCACTGCAAAAATACTATTGTTTTTATCAGCTGACACAATTTTATTAAATTTGAGTCAGTTCATCCTCATTACTCTAAAGTATATGAAACCGTCATCTTATCAAAAATAAAAGGCTCTTCAGGTTCTAGTTTTGGAGGGTTCTGTCTAGAGTCAGTAAATCACACTATTATTATCATTCACAGGATCACTGAGGCTTATTTGTCATAAAGACAATCTGTTCACTTCTTAGCTGTAGTGAGAAGAAAGAAGGGTTTGACCTAATCTCTTCCTCCTAAGACCCAACACTTTAAAGTTTAACAACTTGGCCCAAATTCTGGGACCAAGCTTTCAAAACATGGCATAAATTTAGACAGTGGTAGTGGTTGGTGCCTATTACTTGAAGTTATGCATCTTAAAACATTTAAATTTACACGTATTTGATACTTTTACTGAAACTTAATATGAATTGTAGCAAAATCATACTTTTTGTTATTTATTATAAAAAGTTTGAACTGTAGCCAAATATCAATTTAAAATTGATGCATTTCAATTCATAAACATACTTCTTCCTTTCCGTTAGAATTCAATACCTGAAATACTAACAGAAAATGCTTCATAAACCATATTGTTTGTTTTAAAATGGACATCTTTCTTTAAAACAAGGACACTGCAGATCAAAATGTCACAGAGACCAATATTGCAAGGACATGTTTAAAATAGAAGTTGGGTTTTTGTTTTTGTTTTTGTTTTTGCTTCTTTCTTTTTAACTTCTTCCAAATTAACTTTCATGTGTGCAAGGGCAACAGTGCTTTGAGGCATTAAAAGTATAACTTTGACCCAAATATAATCTTGAAAGTGAGTTGGGAAGTGTGTTCAGGGAGAAGGAAGACAAGTGTGTGAGAAAGGGAAGATTGATTTCCTGTGAGCTTTATAGCATGCTTTAATGGTTGAGGTTTTGTATTGCTTCATTGATTTGTTCAGATGGTTATCTCATATTACTGGGACAATACTCATCCCAGACAGTTACCTACACAACTTCTGGAGGCGCTAGAAACTTCAGCATTCCTCACCATAACTGCTTTAACTCTTTTGAGGCTTTAAACATTAGAATGAATATCCTATTTTCTTCTGCAATCTAGTAGTGGAGTACAGTTTACCATCTGATGAGAGGAGATGAAAGTGTAATGTGAAGAGAGAAAGAGTACCGTGAAATATTTTTCTTCTGAGTAGAAAAATCTTGAATAAATAATATGACCAACATTTGCAATTACTGACTCATAATGGCGACGGTCAGAATTGGACCATTAGAAAATAAAGTGTGCTGATCAGTGGGCCATGTTCTCCCCGTGCCCTCCACAAGCAAGACCCACAATGACTCAAGAGGCAAGCATGGGGACTGTGTGGGTTTGCACCAGGCCCTCTGTGTTCATGTTATGGATGTTAGCATGCTGTTTTTGTAGAATGTCCAACAGTTGGGAACAGGTGAATCTTTTGTGCCTGCTTTTGATACTCCTTTCCTCCTATTGGGCCTCCTTGTCCAGGCTCAATATGAGGGCTTTTGCCTTGTTTTATTCTATCTTGTGTTTTCAGGGCTGCTCTTTTCTGAAGAGGAAACAGAGGGAGTAGATCTGGGGGAAAGAGGGGGTTGAGGGAAAGCTGGGAGGAGTGGAGGAAAGAGTGGTCTGGGATGTATTGTATGAGAGAAGAATCTACTTTCATTTTTTAAAAAACGCATGATAAAGTTAGAGCAACTTAAGCAATAATTGACCATAGACGAATGAAAAAGTAAATTAGAAGGCTTTTTCTGGTGCTGTTACTACATTTAATCACTCTGCAGTTAGACATTGATTCATCTTGTTCATTTTCCCCCTGACATTCATAGAATTGTGTTTGAATTTCAGAGACTGCCTAGTTAGGATATCACTTAGAACTTTGGCTGCGACACTGATAAATGTATAATAATTTGGGGTAGGGAAGCTGGGAAGATGGCTCATTTGCTAAGAACATTTATTACTCTGGCTGAGGAGTCAGTATGGTTCACAGCACATACACCAGGTCTCAAGCACCTAAAACTGCAATCCCAAGAAGATCTGGTGCCCCCTTCTGTTTTTTTTTTTTTTTTTTTTTTTTTTTTTTTAGCACCTGACTCCTCATATACATATACCCATTCATAGACATGTACATATAATTAAAAATAACTTGAATCTTAAATAACCTTCCTGAGATTAAATATATTCCTATGATGCATTCTCTCTCCATAGAATTCATTTAACTTATGTTTACAACCACAATTTTAATCTACTAAGGTGACCTAAGATCAATTTATATCTCATAAAACATTTCTCCATATATCTCTCTCCCTGCATTCTAGGAATTCAATTCGATACAAGATTTCAAGATGTTCAAATCAAGATGTTCACGAATGCATTTGGTTTTTCTTTTCCTAATTAACGATGGGTTAATTCTTGCCATTTAGACAGATATCTGGGTTCCCTCTTTGGTTCCTATTGCATATGATCACAGGAAAATATTTTTCTAACAGATTTAGAGTATCCGGTTTTATGTTGAGGTCTTTGATCCACTTGGACTTTAGTTTTGTGCAGGGTGATAAATATAGATCTATTTTCATTTTTCTGCATGTGGACATCCAGTTGGACCAGCACCATTTGTTGAAGATGCTGTCTTTTTTCCATTGAATGGTTTTGGCTTCTTTGTCAAAAATCGAGTATTCATAGGTGTGTGGGTTTATTTCTGGGTCTTCTATGCAGTTCCATTGATCCTCCTTTCTGTTTTTGTGCCAATACCATGCAGTTTTTATTACTATTGCTCTGTAGTACAACTGGAGATCAGGGATAGAGATACCTCCAGATGATCTGTTGTTGTACAGGATTGTTTTGGAGATTCTGGGTTTTTTGTTTCTACATATGAAGCTGAGAATCTTTTTTTCAAGGTCTGTAAAGAATTGAGTTGGTATTTTGATGGGGATTCCATTGAATCTGTAGATTGCTTTTGGCAGGATGGCCATTTTCACAATGTTAATCCTACCAATCCTTGAGCACGGGAGATCTTTCCATCTTCTGAGACCTTCTTCAATTTCTTTCTTCAGAGATTTGAAGTTTTTCTCAAACAGGTCTTACACTTGCTTGGAACAGAGCTAAACAGAGAATTCTCGACAGAGGAATATCGAATGGCAGAGAAACACTTAAAGAAATGCTCATCCTCATTAGCCATCAGGGAAATGCAAATCAAAATGACCCTGAGATAGCACCTTACACCCATCAGAATGGCCAAGATGAAAAACTCAAGGGACAACACATGCTGGAGAGGTTGTGGAGAAAGGGGAACCCTCCTCCACTGCTGGTGGGAATGTAAACTGGTACAACCACTCTGGAAATCTATCTGGCGCTTTCTAAGACAATTAGGAATAGTGCTTTCTCAAGACCCAGCTATACCACTGCTAGGTATATATCCAAAGTTTGCTCAAGTACACAAAAGGGATATTTGCTCAACCATGTTTATAGCAGCTTTATTTGTAATAGCCAGAACCTGGAAACAACCCAGATGTCCATCAACGGAGGAATGAGTACAGAAATTGTGGTATTTTTACACAATGGAATACTACTCAGCAATCAAAAAGGAGGAAATCATGAAATTTGCAGGCAAATGGTGGGATCTAGAAAAGATCATCCTGAGTGAAATATCCCAGAAGGAGAAAGACAAACACGGTATATACTCACTTATATAGACCTATAAGATATGATAAACATAATGAAATCTATACACCTAAAAAAGATAATCAAGAGAGCGGACATGGGGTAAGATTATAAATCCTTGTTTTGAAAGACAGATGGGATGCGCATTAAACATTGACAGGAGTCTACTGAGCGCATTTGAAAAACTCTAAGTACCAGTGTTTTCAAAGCAAAAACTCATGACCAAACCTTTGGCAGAGTACAGGGAATCATAAGAAAGAAGGGGAGTTAGTCTGATGAGGAAAGGATAGGAGCTCCACAAGGACCAAAGATATCTGGGCACAGGGTCTTTTCTGAGACTGACATGCAACCAAGGACCATGTATGAATGTAACCTAGATCCTCTGCTCAGATGTAGCCTATGGTAGCTCAGTAACCAATTGGTTTCCCATAGTGAGGGGAACAAGGATTATTTCTAACAGGAACTCAATGACTGGCTCTTTGGCCTCCCCACCCCCCAAGGGAGGAGCAGTCCTGTTAGGCCACAGAGGAGAGCTTTGCAGCCAGTCCTGAAGATACCTGATAAAACAGGATCGAATGAATGGGGAGGAGGTCCCCCCTATCAGTGGACTTGGCAAGGGGCATGGTGGAGATGAGGGAGGGAGGGAGGGACTGGAGGGAATGAGGGATCAGGACACGGCTGGGATACAGAGTTAATAAAATGTAACTGATAAGAAAAAAATAAAATTAAAAAAAAAAGAAAATATTTTTCATTATAGTATTCAGAGTCTTCAGCACTTTTTTTTTCTCATTGCATATATGACTCCACCCATGAAACTAAAGCTAGGTATTTTCCCTTTCCTGTAAGTTTTACAGCAATGCCACAAATAGAAATTAGATAAACCATTGTTGAAGTTATATAGATTTTGTTGAACTGTGCAATAAACGTGGATCTGTGGGATATCAATTAATAAGTGTGGCTGGCAAATACTGGCAATGTTAACAGGAACTGTTGATAATATAATGAGAGCTTGTTTAAGGTTTTACAAGTGTTACTGCTTTAGAAACAAAAATGAGATGAAGATCATCATGACCATAAAGCCACAAGGTTTACAATTTTGTGTTAAAACTAAAATCATACACAAATGCGTATAATAATTAATATAATAGTATATAATATAAACATGTTTTTCATAATCTCCCAATGAGTTACTTCTCCTATCATGAGTTACTTCTTGTCATTAAATGGTTGTTTAATATCTAAGTATACATTTTTTCTTAATACCTGAGTATTTTGTGATCCACATAATTATTATGAATCTGTCTTAATTCATTGTTGCTATTTGATAAGTGAATATAAATTAATTTTAAAATTGTAGTGAGTGGAAATAGATGACAATACACACATGGACAGCAGAGTTGGAGTGCCCAGAATATGCATTTATGAGGCATTGTACATTTCACTATCAGTGGTTTGTTATTAGAAAGCATTATTAATAGCTGAGTAGAAATTCACTATGTAAATGTGCCACAAATTCTTTATCCATTCTTTGGTTGAGGGACATCTGGGTTGTTTCCAGATTCTGCCTATTATGAATTAAGCTGCTATGAACAGAGTTGATCAAATGTCTTTGTCCTTTGGTGGAGCATCTCTGTAAGAGGGTCTGGAGATATCTTTGAGGTGCACTTGGTTGCCCTCTGGAGGGGCAGCCTTGAAAGGCCACAGAGGAATAGAACCCAGACACTTCTGATGAGACTTGATAGGCTAGGCTCAGATGGTAGGGGAGGAAAACTTCCCCTTTCAGTGGACTAGGGGAGGAGGTTGTGGGGAAGAGGGAGGAAGGGTGGGACCGGGAGGAGATGAGGGAGGGAGCTTAATTGGGATATACAGTGAATAAATTTTAAAAAATAAACTTAAAAAGTATTATTAAAGTTGTCTTATATTAAAAGTCTACCAAGTACATAAATAAGCCTGACAGCATATTTTATGTCTCCAAAGATGGCTGAAGGTATAAAAAGGTAATTACCTTTTCCTGATATGTTGGTGCTCTTAAAATCACACCATGAGAACTTATCATTTACATATCAATGTTGTTAAAATTTCCAAGCCCTGTGCTGAAAATATAAAAATAAGTATTTTTAATATAATTGACACAGATTGCTATTTTTCACAAAATTTCTGAAGGAATTAAGAAATCCTGTTTTGCTTGATTCTCCAAACATCATTTTGAATTCTATCAGCCTCACGGTCCTTTTAGCCTCTGTACTTGAATTCCCCAAAGACAATCTTACCACAGAAATAACATCTGAAATACCAACTCTATGCATATGAATTCAGCTGGATAGGGAAAACTCCATGACTTTAGAGATACTATTTCCATTACGAACTGCTCCTTCTGTATTCAGCTGTGTGAACACGAGAGTACATGTGTACTAAAGTGAGCTTTACTCATTTCATGTGGCATTATAATGCAAGCTATAAAAGAAACATGTAAATCTGAGGGTGGCATCACATAGGAACTGCCACAGAGAATATAGACTTGTTTATGATTGAATTTTTTTTTAGCTCCTAGCCTCTATATTTAGGGCCATGGACATAGACTAACAAATTTTATGTAGGCTCAGACTGTGTCAAAAGTAGTTGGTGGTGGCCTTCTTTTCCTTCTTTTCTTGTTTGTCCTCTTATTCTTTTGCTTTTCTTTTTCTCTTCTTTTTTCCTTCTTCTCCTCCTTCCCTTTATCCCCCTCCTCTCTTACCTTCTCCTCTTCTTTTTTTCCTTCTCATTCTCCTCCTGCTTCTGCTTCTTCTTCCTCCTTCTTTTCCTCCTCATCCTAATCTTGTATCTCCTTATCCTTTTCCTCCTCCTTTCTCATACTCTTCCTTCTTTGGTTCCTTTTCCTCCTCTTCTATTCCTCCTCCACTGCTTTTCTCTCTCTTTTTAAATATCCTTGCTTCTTTTTCTCATACTCATCTTCCCCACCCTGCATTCTTATCAGCTTGCCCTTATTCTATCTGTACCCCACTGTGGATTCTTCTGTTAAAAAATATGTTTTTACACATTTGTGCCATTGTTTCTAGGCAGCTCTCAAAATTACTATATATCAATTGGTTACTGAGCTACCATGGCTACATCCGAGCAGAGGTTCTAGGTTATATCCATATATGGTCCTTAGTGGAGTATCAGTCTCAGAAAAGACCCCTGTGCCCATATATATTTGGTCCTTGTGGAGCTCCTATCCTTTCCACGTCATACTAACTCCCCCTTCTTTCATATGATTCCCTGCACTCTGCCAAAGGTTTGGTTATGAGTCTTAGTATCTGCTTTGATACACTGCGAGGTAGAGTCTTTCAGAGGCCCTCTGTGGTAGGCTCCTGCCCTGTTACTTGTTTTTTCCCATGTCCAATGCACATCCCATTTGTCTTTCTAAGTGAGGATTGATCATCTTACCCTGGGTCCTATTACAGTAAGGGGAACAGGGGCTATTTCTGACAGGAACTCAATGGCAAGCTCTTTGACCTATCCCCCACCCCCAAGGGAGGAGCAGTCTTGCTAGGCCACAGAGGAGGACTTTGCAACCAGTCCTAAAGATACCTGATAAAACAGGGTCAGATGAAGGGGAGGAAATCCTCCCCAATCAGTGGACTTGGTAAGGGGCAGGGAGGAGATGAGGAAGGAAGGGTGGAATTGGGAGAGAATAAGGGAGCAGGATACAGCTGGAATACAAAGTTAATAAAATGTAACTAATAATAAAAATTTAAAAAATTACTATATATCTGCAGCTTTTCTGAACTTATCATATCCAGCCTCACTTGACATATTAAAGGCTAATAAAAATGTGAAAAAACCTTGTCGTTTTCTCTCTCTCCTTCCCTCCTCCACATCACATATTCATATACTGACTTTAAAAAATAAGGTTCAACCTAATATATTTGTGTCATTTTATAGTTAAAATTATGTTCCTTCTGATTATTCACACTTATACGCATGACTGGAGATAATGATTGAGCATTTATCCTTCACATACAACCAAATGGTTCCATTCTCAATATTAAACCACTGGATCAAGAAATTTTAGGGATTTCTTATTTACACTTTTCTTCCACTATCTGCTAGGTTTTCTTTTAGAGATCAACGGGGGGGGGGAAGGAAAGCCCTACATAGTGTACTTTTATAGCTTTCATCTCTCAACTCTCCAAGATTTATAATTACTGAGTAGAAAAATGGAAGTTCATGTACATCAGTCAGTCAACCATCCACCAAGCCTGGTGGAAAATTTCAAACCACTGAAGTACATTGGAAATGAGATGAAAACTCCTCCTTGCTGCCTCCCCCTTATATAGCGCCAGCCTCCCCATTGCTATAGAACACTTCGCAATCATGACAGCATGTGATATTTACTTTTGAAGATACGTATGGTTTTGTACGTAACTTCACTTATTATCATTCTAAACCAAATAAGTATAGTAAGTGTGCATTTTCATCATCTTTTAATTCTATATATATATTGTTGAATTTTATCAGAATAAAACATTTCAACATAAAAACTTTTTATAAAGTTGTTGTGTTAAGATGTTAAAAATAGTTTGGCTTTAGAAGTGTAAGATATTAAAACAATTATTTATTTTAATTCTACTTCCTAGTGACATTCATTCCTTACTCACTAGCTCACTAAATAACCTTTATAGTTACATAGATTTTTAGCTTGCTTGTCAAAGGCTTAAAAGGTAACATCCAGGACTTACTATTTCCCATTTCTTTCATAAGATTCCCTGCACTCTGCCCAAAGGGTGGCTATTAAGTCTCAGCATCTACTCTGATACCCTGCAGGGTAGAGCCTTTCAGAGGCCCTCTGTGGCAGGCTCTTGTCCTTTTCCCTGATTTCTCCTTCTTCTGATGTCCATCCTCTGCCTTTCTGAATGGGGATTGAGCATTTTAGCCGGCGTCCTCTTTCTTGATTGGTTTCTTTAGGTGTACCGATTTTAGTAGGTTTATCCTATATTATATGTCTAATATCCACTTATGAGTGAGTATATACCCTGTGTTTCTTTCTGCTTCTGGGATACCTCACTCAGGATGATCTTTTCTAGTTCCCACTGGACCGGAGCTCCACAAGAAGAGCAACAGAACCAAAAACTCTGGGCACAGGGGTCATTTCTGAGACTGATACTCCAACTAAGGATCATGCATGGAAATAACCTAGAACCCCTGCACAAACGTAGCCCATGACAGTTCAGTGTCCAAGTGGGTTCCATAGTAACGGGAACAGGGACTGTCTCTGACATGAACTGATTGGCCTGCTCTTTGATCACCTCCCCCTGAGGGGGGGGGCAGCCTTACCAGGCCACAGAAGAAGACAATATAGCCAGTCCTGATGAGACCAGATAGACTAGTATCAGAAGGAAGGAGAGGAAAACCTCTCCTATCAGTGGACTTGGGGAGGGCATGCATGGAGAAGGGGGAGGGAGGGTAGGACTGGGAGGGAAGAAGGAAGGGGTTTAAGGGAGGATACAAAATGAATAAAGTGTAATTAGTAATAAAAAAAGATAAATAAAAAATAAATCATTGCTTTGCTGCCTTTGGGGGGGGGGAAGGTAACATCCATATAAGCAAATTCATAGCAGCCACCCAGTTTGACAAGCTTCATTTATTGAGGATGCATATTTTTCCAGTCTGTATTTCTAGATTCTTTATCAAAAAACAAGTTTACGTGGTTTACGTAGCTGCGTGTACTTATGTCTGGGTCTTTAACTCAATTCTATGGGTGAATTTACCTCTTCTTATGTCAGTACCATGCTGTTCTTATTACTAGTTCTGTAGTACAATTTGAGGTCTGATATGTTGAGACATCCAGCACTTCTTTTATCAATAAGGAGTGTTTCATTTATCCTGCTTTGTGTGAGTGTGTGTGTGTGTGTGTGTGTGTGTGTGTGTGTGTTTCAATATGAAGCTGCAAATTGTCCATCTTAGTTCTTTGAAGAATTTTGTTGGAATTCTGATATGTAGTGTATTGAATCTTTAGATTGCTTTTGGTACACTGGCCAGCTCTACTATATTAATTGTTGTATAAAATGGTGTTATATCACCCAGCTTACTGAATTATCAATAGATATACTTGAGTTTAGAAATGTGTTTTTTGGATGAGTGAGATGGCTAAGGATATAATCTACATGGGTAAAAATGCTTTTCACCAACCCCGATGACCTGAGTTCAAGCCCTAGAACAAAACAGTAGGAATGGAGAACTTACAATCACAATGATTCTGTTACTCCCTCAAAGGCACCATGATGTGTATCTCCCTCCATACAACCAAAGGTAAAAGTTTTCTAAAACTTACTGGTCTAAAACTTACTGGTATGTATACTTTAAAATTAAGTGTATGTGTATCTATATGTGCACATTTTTCCAAACAAGAACATTCAGTCTGTAAGTAAATGTTGTTTCGCTTTTTTCTTTCCTGTTAGATTTTGATTACCTTTTCTTTGACATGTTTTAATTCAGTAGAATTTTATATTTTACTTCAAAAAGAAAATAATTAACTTCCTCTTCAGGTAAATGTATTTAGACCATTTAAGAATGTGGAGGAAGGAATGTGTATATGTTCTTTATCACATTGAGAGCATTTATTTCTATATAAAATTTTCTGAATATTTGAACACAAAAGAATGTTAGGATATTGTTAAACACTTTCTGTATCTCTTGAGGTGGTGTATTTCTATATAAAAATAGTTGAATATTTTACCACAAAAGAATGTTGGGATTTTGTTAAACACCTCTGTATTTCTTGAGATTAACATGCTCTTTGACCTAACTATAATAATGTTCTGTATTGTCTTGATACATAGAATATTCTTTGTATTTCTGTCATAAAACCACTACACATTCATGGAAAATTGTCCTTTCTATTGTACTGGAAGTGTTTTCCTAGTAAGCTGGACGTATTTGTGTTTAATTGTAATAATGGGATGTATTGCCTCGATTCATAGATTGGTATTTGTATTTCTCTTATGAACACTGCTGCACACTAAGGGGTAAGCTCTTCTATATTCTACTGGAGCTGTTTTGCTAGTAAATTGATTATATTTGTTTTTAAAACAGAAAAATGTTTTAGTGTGTATTGTTTTCTGACAACTTTGCATGGTTTGAAAATCAGTGTAATACCTGTCTCACAAAATACACTTTTGAGTTGTTTTCTCCATTTTTCAGGTATTTGTGGGAAAATAGTAATAAGTATTTTTAAAATGTTTATTTTTATTTGATAGTGAATTGACATTGCAATCGTTTTTACTATTAGAATTTCTTTCAGGAAATCTGTTTCTTCTGCTTCATTGTATATAGGTTAGTTAGTAGCATTACACTGTTTATATAAGACATACCATCATTTTAATTCTGTAAATTTTATAACTATGTTTTTAATTAAATTCTTATTATTTATATTAATTACATTTTATTCACTTTGTATCCCAGCTGTAGTCCCCTCCCTTACTCCTTCCCAATGCCATCCTCCTTCCCTCATCTCCTCCCATTTCCCTCTCCAAGTCCACTGATAGGGGACCTCCTCCCCTTCCATCTAACCCTAGTATATCAGGTCTCTTCAGGAATGGCTGCATTGTCCTCCTCTGTGGCCTAGCAAGGCTGCTCCTCCCTCAGGGTGGGTGGTCAAAGAGCCCACCACTGTGTTTATGTCAGAGACTGTCCCTGTTCCCCTTACTAGGGTACCCACTTGGATACTGAGCTGCCATGGGCTACATCTAAGCAGGGGTTCTAGGTTATATCCATTGATTGGAGTATCAGTCTCAGAAAAGACCCCTGTGCCCAAATGTTTTTTTTTTCTTTTGCTCTCCTTGTGGAGCTCCTGACATCTCCAGGTCCCACTATCCCCCTCTTCTTTCTTAGGATTCCCTGCACTATGCCCAAAATTTGGTTAAGAGTCTTAGCATGTGCTTTGATATACTGATGAGTAGTCTTTCAGACGCCCTCTGTGGTAGGCTCCTGTCATGTTTCCTGTTTTCTCCCTCTTACAATGTCCATACTGTTTGTCTTTCTGAGTAAGGGTTGATCATCTTACCCAGGGTCCTCCTTCTTGCTTAGCTTCTTTAGGTATACAGATTTTAGTATGTTTATCCTTTATTATATGTCTAGTGTCCACTTTAAGTGAGTATATACTGCGTGTGTTTTTCTGCTTCTGGGATACCTCACTCAGGATGATCTTTTCAAGATCCTACCATTTGCCTGCAAATTTCATAATTTCTTTGTTTTGAATTGCTAAGTAGTATTCCTTTCTGTAAATGTACCATAATTTCTGTATCTATTCCTCTGTTGAGGGATATCTGGGTTATTTCCAGGTTCTAGCTATTATGAATAACACTGCTACAAACATGGTTGAATAAATGTCCTTGTTGTGTATTTGAGCATCTTTTGGATACATGCCTAGGAGTGGTATAACTGGATCTTGAGGAAGCGCTATTCCTAACTGTCTGAGAAAGCACCAGATTGATTTCCAAAGTGGTTGTACAAGTTTACATTCCTACCAGTAATGGAGGTGGGTTCCCCTTTCTCCACATCCTCTCCAGCATGTATTATCACTTGAGATTTTGATCTTAGCCATTCTAATGGGTTTAATGTGAAATCTCAGGATCGTTTTGATTTGCATCTCCTTGATGACTAAGGACTTTGATCATTTCTTCCTCTGCCATTTTATATTCCCCTATGTTTTAATTGGATTACTTGATTTGTTGCTTTTTTAAAAAATTTATAGAATATATAGTTTATTTCTTTTTTTAATATTAGTTAAAGTTTATTAACTTTGTAACCCAGCTGTATTCCACTCCCTCATTCCTTCCCTGTCTCATCTTCCCTTCCTCATCTCTTTGGAAAGGGGCAGGGAGGAGATTTGTTGCTTTTTAACTTCTTGAGTTCTTTATATATTCTGGATATTAGCCCTCTGGCAGATATAGGGTTAATGAAGATCCTTTCCAAGTCTGTAGGCTACCTTTTTTTTTTTTTTTTTTTTTTTTTTTGAGGACAGTGTCCTTTGCTTTGCCAAAGCTTTTCAGCTTTTCAGTTTCATGAGGCCCCATTTTCACCCACTGTTCTGAGCATGCTATCTATTTTTTTCCACAGCATATGATTGGTGTGCTGTTCTTAGGGCTGTAGCAATTTAAAATTTGACCTCATGTTTCAGTTCTTTTTCATGCAGAATGTAAGGAGAGCTAAGGCAGAGAATCAGTTTTTCATTCTTATCTGAGTGTGTTCTTCCTATTTATGGCTATAGCAGCATAGACATATGTATGACTTCCCAAATTTTAAGGCATGTGTTATCACTTTGAAAATACTCCTCTATATCTTGTTGTCCTGTTATTCTTATGTTTTTGCAACATGTTATTTTCCTTTTGATCCAATTGTAGTTCACAACGGCAATGCAAATGATTTGTCAATCAAATAACTGATTTTTTTTTTTTTTTGGCAAAACTTCCTTATGAATAGGCTGCAAGATCTCATAGACATCAAGCAAAGGTCTTTACAGATGAAACTTTCTAGAAAATTTTCGGTCAGGCCAAGTAATGAGAGTATGTTTGGAACCAAGGAAAGGATCTAAGGATGGCTTTAGATCTAAGCCATCTAAAGGATGGCTTCTAGGCTTTGTCCTCAAGCCTACTGCTGTGGGCAAAGACTATAAATGGAAGAAGCAAACATGTTGCTAAGCCTGTTCTTGCCAACATTGAACTGTGTAAGTAGACACTCCTGAATTTGTTTTGACTTTCGTTTAATTATTAGAATATTATAAAAGTCTGTTGGCATACTTTCCATTATTTTCCTCTTTAGAAGAGAGGATATATTTGGGTGCCCGTCCTCACTCTCTGCTCTATAAAGCATACTACAATGTTCTCTTAGATTAAACATCTAGCAATGATACGAAATGAAACTTTATCTTATCAAGAGCATTAAGATGAATGTTGAGGATAAAATATAGAATAAAAAGAATCATTCCAGTTGAACTTAGTTGGAAAAAGAAGAGAACACACACACAAACAAACACACACACACACACACACACACACACACACATGAAAAAAATCAGTTCATCTCTGGTCCTAAGAGTCTTTTGCAAATTGATTTCTGACATTGTGCTTAGAAATCAGAAAATGAAAAAAAAAAAATCACTTAAGGAGTGAAATACATCCACCTTCCGATCTGTAATGCAATGCACACCTTAATAAATTTCAACTATGCAGATTAATTTTTATTAGTAACATTTGCATTTTACAATGTGTAATGATGACAATAATGTACTATTTTTAAAAGTGATGACATATTATTGTCTAACAACATATTAATTAAATGACATCTTATTAAATAATGCTTAAAAGTAATTTTGCTTGTACTATGGCATGGAATATAAAACACTGTATTTACATAAAATATTTAAATAGACTTTTGGATAAATTGAAAACATGTTATCCATTATTTCATATTTTGAGAAAAATTAGCCTGTAATATAATTTCAAATTAGTTAAGATATATTATGATCCAACATACAAGCCTGTCAAATAATTTATTTTGACACAACACTTATAAAAAATAAATACATTCCTCATTTCTTACTATGCTAAATTTTTTACCACTAAAACATGTCCCCTTCAGATTAAACAAACTCTCTAAAATAAAATGAAGATTTTAAAATTAAAATGAAGCTTTAAGTACAGATATTTAATTTTAAACCTGTAAAATATCTATGCTTTATTTTTTTAACCTTTGCTCAAGTATGTAGTTTAGGTAGGGTAAATACAAGTTGGCATCAAATAAAATGGATCCAGGTTATAGTTAGTTATTTCCAGTTACTATTACCATAAAGATAAACATCTTGGCTATATACTTTTATGGACTTGGGAACATATGATGTTAGTAGATCTGCTTACTATAGTATTGTTTTTGGTGTGAAAAATCAAATACATCTTACATAAGTTCACAGAACATGTATCTGTAACCCTAAGACAAGGACCAGGTGCATAATAAGATACTGAAAAACATAAAAATGTCAGGTTTAGAGAGTAGAGTCAAATGTCTGGAAGAAAATTAACGTGCTTCTTAGATGAAGAAAATATAGCAGGAGAACTCAAAATAACATGGAGAATAAAATATCAAGGGGGTTTGCAATGGGATTCTTCACAACCCAGAGATGTATTTTCACAAGATGAATAATCAAAAAAGCCTCAACAAATAGAGCACAGATACATGCACACAGGGCACTTCATTAGGAGATTTCAGAAACATGGCAGGAAAAAAGTCCTAAGGGCCTCCGGAGGGACTAATTAGGTCAGATTCATAACCTAAGGTTCGATGTAGTGGAGTAGTTTGTAAAAGCAGCAGATAAAGCTAAAAAATCTCTGAGAAATTGCCGTGGACACTCAGAAAGAAACACAGAGCAACAGGTTATTTGTATTAGCTAAGTGATAATAGGAGATGATTGGTGAGATTTTCCACTTAAATGGCTGTGATAAAACTCCCTATCAAGGGGAAGTGGTTTATTTTAGTTCACACATCCAGGTTATAGTTAGTTATTTTGGGGATGCCAAGGCAGCTAGCCATACCTCTTTCTTAGTGAAGAGCAAAAAGAATAAACACATATTTGCTTGCTTGCTTGCTTGCTCTCGTAAAGACTTCTCCATTTATGTATGGCTAAGAAACTGGTGCCTAGGGAACGGTGATACCTATAAAGTTTAATATATTCCTACACCAACTTTCAATCAAGATAATTACCTACAGGCATGAATACAGGGACACCCAATATAGATTATTCTTCATTTGGATTATATCCAAAGGTAAGCCTGCTTTCTGTCAAGTTGAAAGTTCAAAAGAAAAGTTAAAAATTAATAAATAGAAGATCTATTTAAAAAAAAACCCACAAATGGCAAAAGCCTTTGATCCCAGCATGTGGAAGGCAACATCAGGTGGATTACTATGAGTTCGAGGCCAGCCTAGTCTAAGTGCAAGTTCCCAGACAGTGAGAAGCTATACAGAGATGGCCTGTGTCAAAAACAAATAAACCAACAACAAATCAACCAACACAATAACAAGAAGAAAAAAAAAAGCAACCTCAAACACTTCTAGAAAAAGTGAATTGGAAAAGCCAATTAACAAAATAATAAAAAAATAATGATGTAAAATGGTAAAAGAGTAGGTCAGTCAGAAGAGGAGTGAAAGAGGAGAGACAGTATCAGGAGAAAAAAATGGGGACAAAGAGGAGTGGAAGAGGAGGAACAGGTGCCATAGGGGAGCAGAAGCAACACAGTATGGATATAAGTTCACAAAACTCTTCAGTAGACCGTGGGCTCAGCTGGGTACAGTCTGGAGGCTTTTTTTCATCCTTCAATTTATATTATTTTTAAAATTTTATTTATTTAGTTGCTTTACATCCCGATTTTAGCCCCCTCCCTCCTCTTCTTCCAGTCCCATCCTCCTTCCTTCCTTCCCTTATACCTTCTCCCCTCTCCCTCAGAAAATGGGAGCCCCCCCCGCCGACTGACCCTCCCAGCACATCAAGTCATATCAGCACTGAGCACATTCTCTACCACAGTGGCCTGGCCAGGCAGCCCCACCAGTGATTGAAAAACATGTAAGAGAGTCCTTGTCAGAGACAGCCCCCCTTCCCCTTGCTAGGAGACCCACATGAAGACCAAGCTGTCCATCATGTACATATGTGTAGATGTACATGTTCTATCTAGTATTTCAAGTACTATGTTGAAGAGATATGGAGAGTGGGCAGCCTTGCCTTGTCCCTGATTTCAGTGGAATTGTTTTAAGTTTCTCTCCATTTAGTTTGATGTTGGCTATAGGCTTGCTGTATATTGTCTTTACTATCTTTTATGTGTTCTTGGATTCAGTTTGCAAGTATTTTATTGAGTATTTTTTCATCAATATTCATAAGAGAGATAGGTCTGAAGTTCTCTTTTGTGTTGTTGGGTCTTTGTGTCATTTAGGTATCAAGGTGACTGTGGCTTCATTGAATGAGTTTGGTAATGTTCCTTCTGTTTCTTTTTTGTGGAATAGTTTGAAGAGAATTAGAGTTAGCTCTTCTTTGAAGTTCTGGTAGAATTCTGCACTGAAAGCATCTGGCCTTGGGCTTTTTTTTGGAAGGGAGACTTTTGATGACTACTTCTATTTCTTTGGGGGATATAGGACTATTTACCTGATCTTGATTTAATTTTGGTATATGGAATCTAAATTTTGTGGCATATTGGCTTTTGTAGTAAGATCTAATGATTGTTGGATTTCCTCAGTGTCTGTTGTTATGTCCCTCTTTTCATTTCTGATTTTGCTGATTTGGATTATTTCTCTCTACCTTTTCGTTAGTTTGACTAATGGTTTGTCTGTCATGTTGATTTTCTCAAAGAACCAGCTCTTGCTTTGAATGATTCTTTGAATTGTTTTATTTGTTTTTATAATTTATTGATTTCAGCCCTGAGTGTGAATATTTCCAGCCATCTATTCCTCATGGATGTGTCTGCTTCCTATTTTTTCTTCTAGGGCTTTCAGGTGAGCCATTAAGTTGCTTTATGAAATCTTTCAAATTTCTTCTTGAAGGAAATTAGTGCTATGAACTTTTGTCTTAACACTGCTTTCATTGTGTCCCATAAGTTTCGGTATGTTGTGCCTTAATTTTCATTGAATTCTAGGAAGTCTTTAATTTCCCTAACCCCGCTTTCATTGAGTAGCCAGTTTTTCAGTTTCCATGTGTGTGTAGGCTTTTTGCTATTTCTGTTGTTGTTGAGGTCCAGCTTTAGTCCGTGGTGATCCGATAGGATACAAGTCTTATTTATGCACCCTCTCTTAGACCTTTCTTGTTACTGAGCTTCTTTGGATCTGTGAATTGTAGTATGGTTATCTTATACATACTAGATGGATAATATCTCCTTCTAAGTGAGTACATACCTTGTGTGTCTTTCTGGGTCTGGTTATCTCGCTCAGGATGACCTTTTCTAGTTCCAGTTATTTGACTGCAAATTTTATGATTTCCTTGTTTTTAATATCTGAGTAGTATTCCATTGTGTAAAGGTGTCAGAGTTTCTTTATCCATTTTTTACTTGAGGGACACCTCGGTTGTTTGCAGTTTCTGGCTATTACAAATAAAGCTGCTCTGAACAAAGTTGAGCAATGCCCTTGTTTGATAGAACATGTTTTTCTGTACCTGTCAGAGACACTAAACCTCTTTTTTTATTTTTTTTATTTATTATTATTATTTATTAATTATACTTTATTCATTTTGTATCCCCCCATAATCCCCTCCCTCCTCCCCTCCCAGTCCCACCCTACCTCTCTTTTCTTCATGCATGCTTCTCCCCACATCCACTGATAGGGGAGGTCCTCCTCTCCTTCCTTCTGACACTAAACCTCTTAATAGAAAGAGTAGGGAAGAGCCTTAAAGTCATTGGCACTTTCTGAAAAGAACACCAACAGCTCAGGCTCTAAGATCAACAATTAATAGATGGATCATCATAAAAATGAAGCACTTCTGTAAAGCAAAGGACTCTATCAATAAAACAAAATGACAGCCTACATATTGGGAAAAGATCTTCACCAAACCTATACCCTTCACCCAACCTGGCAAAGAGCTAATACTCAAAATATTCAAAGAACTCAAGAAATTAGACACCTATGACATAAAAAATCCAATTAAAAATGAGGTACAGAACTAAACAGAGGATCATCAAGAGGAATATCGCATGGCCGAGAAGTATTGAAAAAGAAATGCTCAGGAATAGTGCTACCTCAAGATCCAGGATACACTCCTAGGCATATATCTGAAAGATGCTCAACCATACAAGATGGACATTTGCTCAACTATGTTCACAGCAGATTTATTCATAATAGCCACAATCTGGAAACAACCTAGATGTCCCTCAAATGAGGAATGACTTCAGAAATTATGGTACATTTACACAACGGAATACTACTCAGCAATTGAAAGCAAGGAAATCATGAAATTTGCAGGCAAATGGAAAGACTTAGAAAAGATTATTCTGAGTGAGGTATTCCAGAAGCAGAAACACCCACATGGTGTATACTCACTTATAAGAGGATATTAGTCATATAATATAGGATAAACTTACTAAAATCTGTAGTCCTAAAGAAGCTAAACAAGGAAGACCCTATAGAAGATCCTTAATCCTCATTCAGAAGGGCAAACGGGATAGACATCAGAAGTGGAAGAAGGCAGGGAACAGAAAAAGAGCCTGCCACAGAGGGCCTCTGAAAGACTCTACCATGCAGGGTATCAAAGCAGATACTCACAGTCAAACTTTGGGTAGAATGAAGGGAATCTTATAGGAGAAGGGGAAGTTAGAAAGACCTGGAGAAAGCAGAAGTTCTTAGAACGAGGCCAACAGAAGCAAAAAAAATCTGGGCCAGGGGGTTCTGTAGAGAATGATGAGTCAACCAAGGACCATGGCTAGAACAAACCTAGACCCCTGCTCAGATGTAGGACATAGGCAGCTCATTCTCCATGTGAGTTCCCAAGTAAAGGGCATGAAGGAGGTTACCTGCTCTTTGACCACCTTCCCCTGGTGAGGTGGCCTTACCAAGCCACAGGAAAAGAGGATCCAGACAGTCCTAATGAGACCTGACAGACTAGGGTCAGATGGTAGGAGAGGAGGACCTCCCCTATCAGTGGACTAGGGAAGGAGCATCGAGATAGGGGGAGGGAGAGAGTGGGAGACCAGAGATGAGGGAGGGATCTACAGCAAAGACACAAAGTGAATAAATTGTAAATAATAATAAATAATAATAATTTTTAAAAAGAAAAGAAAAAATAAAGAATGCTTAATATCTTTAGTCATCAGACAACTACAAATCAAAATAAATTTGAGATTCCATCTTATACTTCTCACAATGGCTAGATCAAAAACTCAAGTGACAGCACATGCAGGTAAGGATATGAAAAAGGAAAACCCTCCTCCACTGCTGGTGGGAGTTTAAAATTGTACAACCAGTTTGGAAATCAATTTTGATGTTTCTTAGACATTTGGAATAGCTCTACCTCAGTGTTTGAAGTTTTAAGGGGCATTTTTGTCCCTCGGAATGTTTAAGACTGAATTAGCTAGGCATATATAATATAAAAGCTAATGTACTGTGTGTGTGTGTGTGTGTGTGTGTGTGTGTGTGTAAGTGTGTATGTGTGTGTGGGTTTTCTGGACATTCTAAGAAGGTCAGTCAGGCAAAGAAAAGACAATGCTCATAAATATTAAAGAAAGAAAACATTATCCCTTTTATAAATTAGAAAGTCTACAAGCATTTAGTCAGAATTAATAAATAGTAACAAACTCTTTGATAATATGGCATATTGTATACATAGAACAAACCCAAGTGAACATGAACTCTTCATGCAAAACATAAATAAATGTGTAAACCCATTACTGTAGTGTTAGAGTCAAAACAGGTGAGGAAAGATGATGTGAGAGGAAGACTATAAAGTGATACATAAGTGAGGCACACGAGCAGCAGGTGTTGCAGTTTTCATAGCCCCATGGTGGCCCTCTTTATCATAATATGTCATAGTCAGCATTTCCATTTTATGAACGCTTATTTTACTCATGGATGCAATTTGATGAGCTAAAATTTGAAAAGAGCGTAACTTGAACTCCAAACTGTGGAAAAATTGCTGTGGCTAGAATATTTATAATAAAAAAGACATGGTGAGTTGGTGAGAAGATAAAGATCATATGAATAGGTGTTCCCAGTTAACTAAAATACCACTCTTGTTGTAAGGAGCAAATAGACAACTAATCAACCTGATCGCAGCTGTTTATCTCGTCTGAGACTCTGTGACTCATGATTAAGGAAGATGTTTTGAATATACACTTCTACTGTTTATAGAAATGGAGTTTGAGTTAAATTGTGTCATTGGAAAGGGAAAATCAGAAATCAAGAAATTAATTAAGTTAAGCATGTATATATATACGCTCACAGTTGTCTTGAATTAATTTTAAGCATATGGAATATCTTTCAAATAGTGTTCATGATGAAACTGTTGATTTTATTTAAAAGCTGGTACATTCAAAATCAATAGCTGTACATGTTATTTTAAAAAAAGATATTTCAACTCAATTTTTTTCAAATTCATATATAAGCAATGTCAATAATTAGTTGGCAATGAGTGGTGCTGACAGTTAGCAAAGCCTGACTATAAACAATAGAAGGATGTTAGAAACATCTTTTTATTCAGAAATAAAAAGCATAGTTGCATTTTTGGTTGAATTTGAGAAGTGTGTGGTGTAGCTTTATAGTGCCTCTCTCTGTCATGAGTTAGTATTTAAAGAAGAATCAATATCCAATTCCTCGATGAAAATATCTTTTTGTGAAGATGCTGTATAAGACAGCAAATCCAGTTAACTTGATCTGTTATAAGCTTATCAAAAATATAATAGGTGACAACATCAAAACGTTTTTATGATTACCACATACAGGTGGTTGAAGTTTCATCAAAGGGACCATTTAGAGAGTAGCAAAGTCATTAGTTATCTGAGGAACAGTGGTAAAATGTCTATTGGAATTCATACTTCAGCTAAACAAAAAAATTATATGAAGTGTTTTCTGAAATGTAAGGAGAGATGCCTAATATTGCTTCAGTCTTTACAACATATTTGGCAACAGTTGTTTAAACTCCTGCATGTTAGCCATTTTATATGAAGAACATCAAAGAAAAGAGGTATCTATGTAAATTGACCTGCAGTTTTCTGAATACAAAAATGAAATTTTATTTATGACAACTAATAACTTAACAGGTTCAGAATCTTGCAAATGATGTTTTCTTCTTATTTATTTTCATCACTATCAACAACTGCTCTGACTTGAAAATCAAACTTTCACACCGCACAGTATATCTGAATCACTGCCACTGATGGAAAATAGATGCATTCCAGATTAAGAAAATTATGCGGAGTAATTAGAATTTGCTATATCCAGACAATTTTAGAATTCAAATTTAAGAGCAAAATACTTAATTTGGAAACAAATTCTTGGCAAAAATTATTAGATGAGGATTTCTCAGACCACCACTGAGTCTACTTTTTAAAAAATCCTCAAGTTTATATTAATTAGTGCAACTAATAACTATTAACTGGATATATCCTAATATATCCCTACAATATGGTCTTTTAATTCTAAACAAATATTCTTCCTTAGGAGATGAGTACTTGCATTGTGTCACTAAAAAACAACACTTGCAAATAAAATACCATAAATGGGGAAGGTAGGGAAGTAACTCACAGAAACACAATCACATACACACACACGGACACACACACACATAGACTATAAGATAAGAAAATTGGAGACTCATTATAGACCTCCAATTATATAAAGCACTATGATAAAAATTGCATAAATTAAATATCTTATGAATTAATTAAATAGCATAGAGATTAAACCGAGTTGCTATAGATTCTTGCCTGACTATTTCCATTCCAGGCATTTTAAAACCTACTTCAAATCTATGTTTTGTTATGTATAATTGAAATGTTCATTTGAACCTTAAATGAGCTTTTTGAAGATTGACAGTATTGACTATGAGCAAGATGGACAAGTTACCTCATTTCCTAGAACTCATACTGTTCTAGAAAGAGAAACATAGACAAAATAAATAAGATGAACTTGAACAATGATAAGGTGTCTCATAAAATGCTTACTAGTGATATATTAGGTGAGCTTCATTACATAAGGTGCCTAATAGATTATTGTTTAAGATGTAACAGATTTGTGAACTGTCATACATACTAAAAGAAGCCAGCTTCATCAGTGTCTAAAGAAAGCAGAAAGAATCCGGAGTGTAGACTCAATATAGGAAGGATAGAGCCTGGTTTTCAGACATTGTATTCTGGGGCCAGCTAATGACGAGAGAGCAAGATGCAAAGCAGATTTTCAGGATATGCCAAAGAGTTGAATTCTTTTCTCAAAATGATTGTTAGAGAATCGTGATCTAAATGAGATTTCAAATACACTTAGTGCTTATATGGAAAAGAATTACAGATACCAGTTAAAGGTTTGTACTTGAGGAAAGATGTGTTTGCAATAATTATAAACACTGTAATTATTTCATCTATCTTTGCCAAAGGCTATTTATCTGAAAAAGAATTCTCAACAGAGTGAGGTAGTTGAATTGTTTTGACTTTTAGTTTCAAATGGTTAAAATATGTTTAATCACTGTCATAGCCATCATTTTATCATTATTTTCACCTTTAGGTAACACAACAGAAAATAAAAAATGATATGCATATGTCGAACTATTTATAAGATATGGTTACTTAGGAAGGAAATTTTGTTGCAAATCAAATGAAGATATATTTAGACAATACTAAAATCGTATACAGTGTCAAAAACATTTGTCTAATGTTTGAGATGTTTTAGAAACTTGCAGATATATCAGTTGATTATTCTACATTTGTCTTGTTTATTCTCTTACCTATAGCCAAAATACTAAGTTTCCTGAGACTGGGAGGATGCGATCCCAGCTCACACCAGACAAAAACATTCCATGGGCTTTTCTGAGAAAGTTTTGTTGGGAGGGCTTTCTTTTTTCTTTTTTTCTTTTTATTTTTAGTTACAATTTGTTAACTCTGTGTCCCAGCTGTATCCCGCTCCCTCATTCCCTCCCCCTCCCCAACTCCCTCCCTGGTCTCCTCCCTGCCCCTTTCCAAGTCCACTGATAGGGGAGGACCTCCTTCCCTTTCATTTGACCCTGTTTTATCAGGTATCTTCAAGGCTGGCTGCAAAGTCCTCCTCTGTGGCCTAACATGACTGCTCCTCCCCGGGGGGGGGGGGGGTGTCAAACAGCCTGCCCTTGAGATCCTGTTAGAAATAGTCCTTGTTCCCCTTACTTTGGAAAACTACTTACTGAGCTACCACGGGCCACATCCGAGCAGAAGTTCTAGGTTATATCCATAGATGATCCTTGGTTGAGTGTCAGTCTCAGAAAAGACCCTGTGCCCAGATATGTTTGGTCCTTGTAGAGCTCCTATCCTTTCCATGTTATACTAACTCCCCTTCTTTCATATGATTCCCTGCACTCTGCCAAGGTTTGGTTATGAGTCTTAGTGTCTGCTTTGAAACACTGCTAGATAGAGTCTTTCAGATGCCTTTTGCGGTAGACTCCTGTCATACGTTCTTTCAATAAAGCTTGCTGAAATTGGCTGGTGACACAACTTGTGAAGATCATGTGTCTAATGCGCAAAGGACCGTGGCCGGATATCTAGCACTGCAGAAGTTCGGTTAGAGGTATCACATGTCATGTTCCGTTACACCACACTGATGGCATAGTTAAAGAAGTTACTTAAATCATGGTGTGGTTCTAAAAGCAAGCAGAACTTCTAAGATTTATCTGTATTTGAGATAGCTCCTGTCCTGTTACTTGTTTTCTCCAACTTCCAATGTCCATCCCATTCGTCTTCCTGAGTGAGGATTGATCATCTTGCCCCGGGTCCTCTTTTTTGTTTCTTCCTTAGGTGTACAGATTTTTAGTATGTTTATCTATCTTATAGGTCAAGTACCCTCTTATTAGTGAGTTTATACTTTGTGTATCTTTCTGCTCCTGGAATAGCTCACTCAGGATGATCTTTTCTAGTGCCCACCATTTGTGTGCAAATTTCATGATTTCCTTGTTTTTAATTGCTGAGTAGTATTCCATTGTGTAAAAGTATCACAATTTCTGTATCCATTCCTCCACTGATAGACATCTGGGTTGTTTCCAGGTTCTGGCTATTATGAATAAAACTGCTACAAACATGGTTGAATAAATGTCCTTGTTGTGTACTTGAGCATATTTTGGGTATATGCCTAGAAGTGGTATAGCTGGATCTTGAGGAAGCACTATTCCTAATTTTCTGAGAAAGTGCCAGAGTGATTTCCAAAGGGGTTGTAAAAGTTTACATTCCCACCAGTAATGGAGGAGGGTTTCCCTTTCTCCACATCCTCTCCAGCATGTATTGTTACTTGAGTTTTTTATCTTAGCCATTCTGATGTGTGTAAGATAAAATCTTAGGGTTGTTTTGATTTGCATCTCTCTGATGGCTAAGGATGTTGAGCATCTCTACCACAGAGGGCCTCTGAAAGACTCTACCTAGTAGTATATCAAAGCAGATGCTGAGACTCATAATCAAACCTTCGGTAGAGCACAGGGAGTCATATAAAAGAAGAGGGAGTTAGTTAGTATGACCTGGAGAGGATAGGCGCTCCACAAGGACCATATATATCTGGGCACGGGGTCTTTTCTGAGACTGTTTCTCTAACCAAGAACCATGCATGGATATAACCTAGAACCCCTGCTCAGATGTAGCCCATGGTAGCTCAGTATCCAAGTGAGTACCCTAGGAAGGGGAACAGGAACTATTCCTGACATGAACTCAAGGGCTGGCTCTTTGACCTCTTCCCAGCCCCGGAGGAAGGACCCACCTTGCTAGGCCACAGAGGGGGACATTGCAGCTAGTCCTAAAGATACCTGATAAGCTAGTGTCAGATGGAAGGGGAGGAGGACCTCTCCTATCAGTGGATTTGGAAAAGGGCAGGGAGGAGATGAGGGAAGGAGGGTGGGATTGGGAGGAAATGAGGGGAGGGGGCTATGGCTAGGATATAAAGTAAATAACCCATGATGAATATAAAAAATAAAAATCATTTAAAAAATAGCTTCTGTTTTCCAATAATTAACTTAGGAATGGCCACCTTTATGAACATCGAGTCTTTCTCTTGTAATGTATATAGTTATAAATTCTCATGAACTTGGCTTTATAAAGTGTGTATCACTGTTCATTTTCTATGTGGGATTTTATATGAACTTTTTGTTATTGATTGAAGAACGTGCTTTCTGATTTTGCTCAGTGGGAAACATTAAGCACAATTTTTTTTCCCTCTTCTATAGCAGGCCTACTATCAGCATGCATCTATTAGTCCTTCTCAATCTAAAATGTGAGACTTGGTATGCTAAAGAAATCACCAAAATGCTCCTATACGGATCTTCCCTGCATGTGGTTAGCATAATGACTGCTTTGGAGCCTCCTTGATTATCTGGTAGCTGTGAAGGTTTTCCCACAGGCTGGGGTTACTGACTAATATTGGTTCAGCAGAATTCAGGTTCAGTCTTCTTCTCTACAGGGAGTCAGTTAAGGGCACCTTTCTGTTTTTAGGAAGCCATGATTACTTCCAACGATGTTTCTTTGCTGTTTACTGTGCTAATTTGCCTTACATTTAGGTTGTTTCACTCATCTTTTGATTTTGAACAATTTGTACAATTATTCTGGGAGGTGAACTTCAACAAAGACAAAAAGTGCCCACCGACACAATGCAGAACCTACTCCGTTTCACTTTCAGATTCACAGCAGCCCTTTTCCCTTGGACCTCAACTTCTGAGATGTTAGGAGGCCTGACCTGCTGTATTTGGATTTTAAATATATATATTTTAAAGACGTGTTTCACAAAAATGTATGTTGGTTGTTATTATTCTTAGACACAGCCAAAATTATCCCTCCCACCTTTCTTTGTTTCTTTGCTGTTTCCCCCATTCTCATTTACTGGGTCACAAAAACATTTCACCTAGAATGAATTCTTCTGCTCCAGCTAAATGTCCTCGTGAGGCCAGTTTCACACAGGTACATATAAGGTAGAGTGATAACTTTATCATAACATGATTACAGCTAGAAATCTAGTTAAACAAAGAAAAGGACTACTTCCGAACAAGAATTTAGATGTAAATGGAGCCCCCACCTGCATATTTGTGTTTCATTGTTTTCAGGATACCAATCACAGCAGAGCTTCATTCTCTCTGTTCCTTTGGGCTTTAGCTGGGGTTACTATTCTTTTATAAAATGTTTGTGTTTGCCCTGTTCTGTTCTATTTTCAGCTCCAGGTTTTGAATATATCACTGAACCCTGTTTACCCAACAGAGGATGTCATATAAAGAAAATAGTCAAATAAAATATCTTCTAAACCACTTCTCTCCCTGGCAAGACTAACTGGATGTTTTCCATGCTATCACTGGAACAGGCTGGCCCCTTTGTGCACTGGGCTTTGTCTCTTTGCATCCCCATTCACTGCCTCTCTCCCTGAGTGCACTTTTGAAAATTATAACATATTAATAACAGGCATTAGGGATGGAAATGATCTATTTCTGTAGGTCATCTAATACTCTCCAGAGGGCGATCCTTCTTCCTGTATTTCACCCAGTGGTTCTCACAGGTTATTTTAAATAACTCAATGAGCTAAAAATTCCACGTCTCCTTATTACACAATTGGCTTCCCCCCACGGAATTCTCTCTGCTTTGATTCTCTAGCCAGTTGCTAACAAGCAAGCCATTTCTTGACACATGTAAAATTGCACAGACTTGTAATACCTCGGGCACAATGTGCTCTTTAACACTGTTATTAATATGTTAACAGGTGGAAACTTATTATCATCCAACTGCTTGGAGTGTGAAATCTCTTATACTCATTTCATTTTCAATTCTTTGTAGTTTATGGTTACACTTGATTAAAGGTGGGACTGTGAACATTTCAAGTTGTTTTAACTCAAGATAAAAATGCTGAGTACTGTGTTCAGAAATATATTAGATATTGATTCGCACGTGCTCTTAGCACTTATTTTATGTCAATCCACATGAAAATATACGTGAAAGGTATTTGAAATTGTGACCATGCTATTATCAATATTAGCAAAATGAAGGCAAGAGAAGAGTTATAGAACATTAATGGGGAAATAATAGAGCACCTTTACATATTGCTAGAAAATGTGTTAATGCACAGAACTTGAGGTTAATGGTGTTGACTCTTCCTTTTAGATGATAATCTTCACTGTCCTGATACTTGCAAGATAAGTGCATAATAAAGTATGGTGATGCTGGTAGAAAGGAAGTATCAGTGCCATAATTACTCCTGGTCAGCATTTTCACAAGTGTTTTCTGATGTTACTTTTTTTTTCCCATGCCTCAAATGAAATGCTACAGCACTCATGCAGAAATAACAATGGCATATAATATAATTCTATACTAAATATAATATATTAATATAATAATTCTGTACTAAATGATAAGAGGAAAATCATCCATAGACTATGTGTGCTTAACCTGTGAAACCCTGTCTCAAACAAACAAACACCCAAACACACAACAAACCAAATCAAACAAACAAGCAAACAAATTTTAAAAAAGACGAGAAAACTAGTATTTTTTTTTATCGGTTTCTTTATGGATGACTCTCAGCCTCTACTCCCTAGCCTCAGTGATTGGAACCTTAGTATTTGGAAGATGGTGTGTGCATTTTATCTCCTATATTAAGAGACAGTTCAGAGGGGCTTTCTTACACCTGCTGATTCTGAAGTCCCATTAGCTCAAAACAAACTTTAGAATAATCCGGCATATTTGTGGAAGATATAGTGTGTATTCCTTCACTATTGCCATGCAATCCACAACTAGCTTCTTATGGAGTAATTAAATTTCCTAGTTGGTCATTTAGATTTGATCTAACTTATATAAAGATGGGGCAATCTCCTGGGGCAATATGAACTGACACAGAAGAGAAACAAAAATTTCTCTGCACAGAAATTCAGATGACCTCATATCCTGATGTCTCACAATTATATTACTCTGATGATTTTGGTAAGTTTTTCTGACTAAATCATGTATTCTTTAGAACCCAAATAACAAATCTGATATGAATTTTAAACAATTTCTAACAATGTTTTTACATGGCTAGAAATATCCAGAAGACAGGAGTAACAATAAGAAGTGGGAATAAGGCAGTTGTTGGGATGCCAACACTGAAAAGTAGTCCTGCAAAAGCCTGTGAGCCAGGGATGACAGAAGTTACTAGCTGGAAATAGAGAGAAAAGTGACACCTCTTTTAGACATGAGAACTAACCTATCTACTGTCAAAATGAATTATAAACATGTGGGCAGAGTGTGGGGAGTTTTATGGAAGAGTTGGGAGTGGGAACCAGAGGGAACTGGAGCTCCACAAAAAGACCAACAAAGCCAACAAATCAGGGTCCAGAGGGCCTACATAGACTCATGTACCAACCAAAGGACATGCATAGAGAGGAGAGGACTGAGACCCCCTGCTCAGATGTACTCTATTGTCAGCTCAGTCTCCATGTGGGTCCTCAAATAAGGGAACAGGGGCTGTCTCTGATATGAACTCTGTTGCCCAATTTTTGATCACTTTGCCTTGGCAAAGTGTCCTTGCCAGCATACAGAGGAAGAGAATGGAGGAAGTGCTGATAGGACTTGATAGGGTAGGGTCAGATGGTAGGGGAGGAGAGTTCCCCCTTTCTATGGAGTAGAGGATGAAAATAGGGGGAAAGAAGAAGGGTGGGTGGGACAGAAAGTAGATGAGGGAGGGGGCTACAATCGGGATATAAAGTGAATAAATTATGAAAAATAAAATTATATATCTATACAAGAGAAATTAGCCACAATCTGAAAATATCAAATAATTGTTCACTTTAGTCATTATAAAGATTCTAATGTTTGGGGGGATTAAAAATAAAGGAATTTACCTCAAAGTTTTACTTGTAATGTGAACTTTTGAAATCAAATGTTAGTTACATTTATTAAAATTAAAAAATATTACAAAACTATTAAGATTTTTGAAGATTGTCCTATATTACACACACACACACACACACACACACACACACACACACACACACACACCAGAGCTATCTATCATTTAATAAAAGTACTATGCCTCTTACCTGTTAATCTTTGATTCCTGTATGTGTTTGACCACTACTGCAATTGTGCTTGGTATCATGGTTTTCATTAATAATGATAAGAGTATTTGCCTTATGTTTCAAAAAACACCTTATGTGTCCTGAAGCACTTACATAAATTTGTTTAGTTGAGAACTGAGATCAACTTTTAAAACACTTCCAATGTGGTATAAACATCTATCAAATACTTATTTACATATAATAATAAACAGAGAATTTTCTTTTTAAAATTAATTTATTTTTTATTAATTACAGGTTATTCACTTTGTATCCCACCTGTAGCCTCCTCTCTCATCTCCTTCCAATCCGATACTCCCTCACTCATCTCCTCCCATGACCCTCCCCAAGTCCACCGATAGGTTAGGTCCTCCTTGCCTTCCATCTGACCCTAGCCTATCAGGTTTCAATGAACACACAGATGCCTGACAGCACTGTGTGGGCATATCAATATATTCATTATATACACACCTAAATTTTCACTTTTTTTATGGGTTTATTTTTTTTCAGATGCTTTTCTCTAACTTAACGTAAAGACATTGAAACCATCCATCCATCTTGTTTTATTTTCTGTTATCTATGCAATCCTTATCACCCTCTGAAAGATAAAAAAAAAAAGTATCTAACAAATTATTCTTGGCCAAAATATAGATTCATTAGCAACCACATTCCTTTTTGCATGGCAGTCCTACAAGTATATGTCTTTGGGTGTGTGTTTCTATGTCTGAGTGTGTGTGTATGTGTTCAGTCAACACATTTTTATTGAAAAGAGATTTTTTTTTCATACAATATATTCTGATTATGGTTCCATTCCTTGGAAGCCTTCCAGGTCTTACTCACTGCCTGATCCACCCCGATCCACATACTTTTTCTCTCACTCACTAGAAAACAAAAAGCATTAAATAAAAGAAAAACGATACTATACTAATAGTTCAGTGCCTCATTCAGCTATCATCAGAGAAGCTTCCTCAAAAAGGAGATGGGAACAGTATACAGACCCACAACTGGACAGTGTGCACAGAGTGGGGGACCACATCATGCTTACATTTTCTAATATTTTTTATTTACTATAATTTATTCACTTTGTATCCCAGCTGTACCCTCTCCCTCGAACCCTCCGAATCCTGCTCTCCCCCCCATCTTCTCCTCCCCTGCCTCTTCTCCATTCCACTTAGAGGAGGTCATCCTCCCCTTCCATCTGACCATAGCCTATCAGGTCTCATCAGGACTGGTTGCTTTGTCTTCCTATGTGGACTATGAAGGCTGCCCAACCCATCAGGGAGAGGTGATCAAAAAGCCAGCTTCTGAGTTTATGTCAGAGACAGCACCTCTTCCCCTTACTAGGGAACCTACTTGGAGACTGAGCTGCCATGGGCTACATCTGTGCAGGTCTTCTTCTAACTTATCTCCATGCATGGTCCTTGGTTGGAGTATCAGTCTCAGAAAAGACCCCTGTGCCCAGATTTTTTGGTTCTGTTGCTCTCCTTGTGGATATTCTTTCTCCTTCAGGTCTTTCTATCTCCCCTTTCTTTCAACACTCTGCTCTCAAGAAAGGACAGGTCAACAAGACAGAAATTAAACAAAGAAACAATAACTCTAACAGATGTCATGAATAAAATGGACCTAACAGACATTTACAAAACTTTTCACCCAAACACAAAAGAATTTACTTTCTTCTCAGCACCTCAGGGAACCTTCTCCAAAATAGATCATGTAGTTGGGCACAAAGCAAGCCTAAACAGATACAAGAAATTTGAAATAATTCCTTGTATCCTAACAGACCACCATGGACTAA
The DNA here is from genome assembly GCF_907164565.1 of Psammomys obesus. Lineage (NCBI taxonomy): Eukaryota > Metazoa > Chordata > Mammalia > Rodentia > Muridae > Psammomys > Psammomys obesus. The sequence goes on along the minus strand of NW_026588752.1, from coordinate 16,304,568 downwards.
AGCTGAACCTCAATAACAATGGAAATAGCAAAAGCCTACACTCACATGGAAACTGAACAACTGCTACCCAATGACATCTGGGTCAGAGAAGAAATAAAGAAAGAAATTAGACTTCCTAGAATTCAATGAAAATTAAGGCACAACATACCCAAACTTATGGAACACAATGAAAGCCGTGCTAAGAGGAAAGTTCATAGCACTAAGTGCCTTCAAGGAGAAATTTGAAAGATTTCATAAAGCACCTTAATGGCTCACCTGAAAGCCCAGGGAAAAAAGAAGCAGACACATCCATGAAGAATAGATGCCTGGAAATAATCAAAGTCAAGGCTGAAATCAATAAACTATAAACAAAGAGAACAATTCAAAGAATCAATGAAACCTAGAGCTGGTTCTTTGAGAAAATCAACAAGATAAATAAACCCTTAGCCAAACTAACTAAATGGCAGAAAGACATTATCCAAATCAACAAAATCAAAAATGAAAAGGGGGAGATAACTACAGACACTGAGGAAATCCAAACATATACTTTCTTCAAAAGCCTATATGCCACAAAATTTGAAAATATAAATGAAATGGAAAGTTTTCTTGATTTATTCCACTTGTCAAAGATGAATCAAGACCAGGTAAATCAATTAATTAGTCCTGTATCCCCTAAGGAAATAGAAGCTGTCATCAAAAGTCTCCCATCCAAAAAAGCACAGGGCCAAATGGTTTCAGTGCAGAATTATATCAGACCTTCAAAGAAGAGCAAACACCAATACTACTCAAACTATTCAACAAAATAGAAACAGAAAAAACATTATGAAACTTGTTCTATGTAGCCACAGTCACCTTGATACTTAAACCTCACAGATACCCAACTAAGAAAGAAAATTTCAGGCTAATCTCCCTTACAAACTTTGATGCAAACATACTTAACAAAATACTTGGAAACCAAATCCAAAAACACATCAAAGATATCATCCACTAAGACCAAGTAGGCTTCATCCCAGGTATGCAGGGGTGGTTCAATGTATGGAAATCCATTAATGTGATCCACCAAATAAACAAACAAACAAAAACAAACACAAACATGATTGAGAAAATGTCCTTTTTGTGTACTTGAGCCTCTTTTGGATATATGCCTAAGAATGGTATGGCTGGATCTTGAGGAAGCACTATTCCTACTTGTCTGAGAAAGCTCCAGATTGATTTCCAGAGTGGTTGTACAAGTTTACATTCCCACCAGCAGTGGAGGAGGGTTCCCCTTTCTCCACAACCTCTCCAGCATGTGTTGTCCCTTGAGTTTTTCATCTTGGCCATTCTGATGGGTGTAAGGTGAAATCTCAGGTTTGTTTTGATTTGCATTCCCCTGATGGCTAATAACGTTGAGCATTTCTTTAAGTGTTTCTCTGCCATTCGATATTCCTCTGCAGAGAGTTCTCTGTTTAGCTCTGTTCCCCATTTTTTAAGTGGATTACTTGGTTTGCTGCTTTTCAGCTTCTTTAGTTCTTTATATATACTGGATATTAGCCCTCTGTCAGATAAAGGGTTGGT
>NW_026588752.1:16168918-16302932 GCF_907164565.1 Psammomys obesus | reverse complement strand
GGGACAACACATGCTGGAGAGGTTGTGTTGTCCCTTGAGTTTTTCATCTTGGCCATTCTGATGGGTGTAAGGTGAAATCTCAGGTTTGTTTTGATTTGCATTCCCCTGATGGCTAATAACGTTGAGCATTTCTTTAAGTGTTTCTCTGCCATTCGATATTCCTCTGCAGAGAGTTCTCTGTTTAGCTCTGTTCCCCATTTTTTAAGTGGATTACTTGGTTTGCTGCTTTTCAGCTTCTTTAGTTCTTTATATATACTGGATATTAGCCCTCTGTCAGATAAAGGGTTGGAGAAGATTCTTTCCCAATCTGTAGGTAGTTGTTTTGTTTTGATGACGGCATCCTTTGCTTTACAGAAGCTTTTTAGTTTCATGAGGTCCCATTTATTGATTGTTGCTCTTAGAGCCTGTGCTGTTGGTGTTCCGTTCAGGAAGTTGTCTCCTGTACCAATGAGTTCTAGGGTTTTCCACACTTTTTCTTCTAACCGATTTAATGTGTCTGGTTTTATGTTGAGGTCTTTGATCCACTTGAACTTAAATTTTGTGCAGAATGATAAGTATAGATCTATTTGCATTTTTCTACATGTAGACATCCAGTTAGACCAGCAGCATTTGTTGAAGATGCTATCTTTTTTCCATTGTATAGTTTTGGCATCTTTGTCAAAGATCAGGTATCCATAAGTGTGTGGGTTTATTTCTGGGTCTTCTGTTTGGTTCCATTGATCCACCATTCTGTTTCTATGCCAGTACCATGCAGTTTTTATTACTGTTGCTCTATAGTACAGCTTAAGATCAGGGATGGAGATACCTCCAGAAGATCTTTTATTGTTTAGTAATTCTGCTCAATTATTTTTTGTAGCAGCTTTATTTGTAATAGCCAGAAGCTGGAAACAGCCCGGATGCCCCTCAACTGAAGAATGGATGCGAACCATTTACACAATGGAGTATTACTCAGAAATGAAAAATAAGGAAATCATAAAATTTTCAGGTAAATGGTGGGACCTGGAAAGGATCATACTGAGTGAGCTGTCCCAGAAGCAGAAAGACACACACAGTATATACTCACTCATGTAGACATGTAATATAGGATATATCTACTAAAATCTGTACATGTAAAGAAACTAATCAACAGAGAGGACCCTGACTAAAACACTCAATCCCCATCCCAAAAGGCAAAGAGGATGGACATCAGAAGAAGAAGAAAACAGGAAATAACCTAGGAACCTGCCACAGAGGGCCTCTGAAAGGTTCTGCACTGCAGCCTATCAAAGCAGACGCTGAGAATTATGGCCAACTGTTGGGCAGTGTGCATGGAATCTTATATAAGAAGTGGGAATTAGTAAGATTTGGAGAGGACAGGAACTCCACAAAGAGAGCAACAGAATCAGAAAATTTGAACACAGGGAACTTCCCAGAGACTCATACTCCAACCAAGTACCATGCATGGAGATAACCTAAAACCCCTGCACAGAGTCCATGGCATTTTGGTGTCCAAGTGGGTTACATAGTAATGGGAAGAGGGACTACCTCTGACATAATCTGATTGGCCTGCTCTTTGATCACCTCTCCCTGAGTGGGGAGCAGCCTTACCAGGCCAGAGAAGATGACAATGCAGCCACTCCTGATGTGATCTGATAGACTAAGATCAGAAGGAAGGAAAGGAGGACCTCCCCTATCAGGGGACTTGGGGAGGGGCATGCATGAAGAAGGAGGAAGGAAGGTGGGATCGGGAGGGGAGAAGGGAAAGGCTTATGGGGAATACAAAGTGAATAAAATCTAGGTAATAAAATAAAATTAAAAATAAAAAAATAAAAGGAAAAAAACCCACACAGATTATCTTCTTAGATGATGAAAAAGCATTTGATAAAATCCAACACTTGTTCATGTTTAAAGTCCTGGAGAGATCAGAGATGCAAGTCACTTACCTAAACAGTCAAATCCTACTGAAATACATCACTGGGATGAACTTTTCTCTCAGTTAAAAAAACAAAAACAGAAACAAAAAAAACACCATAAACTATGTTGAGCATTATAACGATAAATAAATTAGAGAATTAAAGTGCATTGTGTGTTAAAAACTAAGTTCTGAAAAGGAAACAAATGATCTAGAATAATATAAAAGTAACATACAGGCTAAGCAAAGTTTGGTGACAAGTACGAAAGTAATATCAAAAACAAAAGAAAACTGTTATATATATATAGAAGTTTCAAAAACCAATAACACCTTTGAAAATGTGAATGAACCAATTTGTGTTCAAAAAGAATAGTATTTTTTCTCGGTGCATTATAATTGTAAGATGAAGCTACATAAAAAGTAAACACTGAGTGAAAGTCACTGGTAAAACTGAACACTTTATTTCACAACAAAGAATGAACACATTGTCATGGGAGGCAGACAAGAACAGGGACTCTGCCACCTTTTGGTCTGTGTGGAAGTGCTTTTGGCTTGGTTGTGTTGAAAGTGTCAAACACCTACAGGCAGTGGACAAAACAAGGACTGTTAGGGGAGCGATTTGCTCAGTCACATTCATTTGATAAAATTTTTATATTCCAAGTCTCCAAGTATTCTTGTCTTGGTCACCCACACCATCTTTAGGAAAACTAAAAATACAGTTTACCCTATCAACACTGACAAGTGTTACATTTTAAGTGAGAAACTAGCTAACAAATAATTATGGTAATATCACATAAATATTTTAATTTTAGTATTTAGTAGATATAAAATCATATGGAAATACAAGCTTTTTGTGTTAATGACAAATGGAAAAGTATTATATAGTTTAGAACGCTGAGTGATGCTATAGGAATCACAATTTTATACTTAGTAGTAGAACTTTCTTTAATAATGATTATAAACCAAGAAATAAAGCTGTCCATATTCATTTCTGATGCTTTTAATAAGCAGCTGGATGACCACTCACAAAGGACAGAAGGGGATTGACCTGTCATATGAAAGCAGGATGGTTTAATTAAAAATGTCTGCATATTTTAGAAGAAATAAGTAGAAGGTAGGAATAGCTTTTAAAGTTGCATTTTAAAAAGAAAGTAAAATCAACCTAAAATTAAAGTAGCTTATCTTAGTCTTAAAATCTTAGTATATTTAATTTTATATAATCAAAGATGATTGCAATAAATGAACCTAGACAACATATAAAATTGCATCTAATGAATCTTTCGTGCTTAAATGTCTTCCTAAAACCCAATATTTTGATATTTATTGTGATAAAATAGTATTACCAGAAGGAAGCTGGATTTTGGATAATGTAAAGTGTTCATAGCCAATATGTAAATTTCTTTCTAATTTTGGATTCTTTTACATGAAACTTTCTGGACAGTAGTGTGGGAAATGTCTAGTAGGTACATTGTCAGGAGACAATATTTTCATCTGTTAGATTACATAAGAAGCTTTTATGGACTGAACTCACTCCTTCCTGGTTACTACTCGACTTATGCATCAGTCATATACACGTAATTATGTAATTTACTTCACTCACACAAAATGTAAAGCTTGGCTTTTATCTCACATTCCTTTTGTGCTAGTAAATGAATGGCAGAATTTGCTTCAATTTTTGTTTCAATATCTGTTTACTTTAAGAGAGTAAGGTTTTAATAGTTTAAATTGTTCAAAATTAAACAACCGCAGTATATTTGACTTTAGCTTGTATAAATTCAGAGTGTATTTCTGCAATAAAATACAGATTTGTATACATGATCCTTTGAGCCTGAAAATCTAAGATTTCATGTGCATATAGTTCCAAGCACACATATGCATGCATATATGTATACATATAAACATATCTCACAGTACTGATTTATGTGTGTTTTTATTCATGGATGTAATTTTTGCAATGAATACTACTGTTACAGCGAACATGTAAAACGTATAGGGAAACTATGTAAGTCTTAAGAGTTCAGTCCGAATTTATGGTGGTCAGTAGCACTATTTTTTTCTTTAAAGTTTGTACGTATACAGATCAAACCTGGAACGCTGAGTATAGTAGGAAAGCAGCTTGCCACTAAGATATGTCCGCAATACTTCACCAGTGATTGAAAATCACTTTCCAGGATGATTTTACTGGTGGTAACTTTTTTCCCAAAGACACGTGAATTCCCTTGCAAAACAACCACAATGAAACCATGAACCTGAAAATTAAGCCTTGAATATTTATGTTGTATATTTATGTCTATGGCAGTATTATAGGCATCTATGATATATCTTAAAAAAAAAATCTCTCCATAACTTATAAATATCCAAATAGGTTAGTGGAGATCCCAACATTATATTAAACTGTACTATTACAGATTAAATTATAATTGACTCTGGTCAATTGTGATTTGTAAAGGATTAGTAACTCTTGTGTATTTTTTTCAATGAAAGTTCAAATATTTATACTTGGAGACTTGTAATAACTATTTGAAATATATTAGAAACCTGAAGACAATAAGCATGACAATGGCTTCAGCAAATGGACGATAGATGAGTGCAATTATCTTGTATTTGTAACAATAAGAGCATAATGCCTATCATTTGTGTAGCTCTTAACTAATTCCAAACACGGTGTTAAACATCTTGTATATTGCCAACTCATTTTTTTTTTATTATTCAGTAATGATTTGTTTACTGTATCATTTCGAAGGAAGTACTCAGTGTTTGAAGTACAGCATTATGAGAGCTACTGAAATTATTGCCTTCTGAAATGAAGATTCTGCTAAGCCTCAGAAAATTAGGGAATTAGGTATCATTTTCTCCCAGTTTCATAGCTGAGAACTCTTTCCTCAGGAAGAAAGCCACTTTTCAGAGAACTTTGCAAAGCTTGAATTCAAGAAATTTCTGAACTGCTAATTCCAAACATTTAAGCATTTTACTATTATGAAAATAAGTTGGCTATATAAATTAAGCCACTTCATCAAGAATATATAAATTTTAAATGTTATCCAAGGAATATCAAAACATCTCATGTGATAATACATTATCTTTTGGTTTATAAATGTCTTATATTTTTGAGATTTTTTATGCATAAAGGTTTATTGACTCAATTTCCAACACCCAATTCTCTCTCTAATTGCTTCAATGGGGCTCCTATTTTTTTCTCAAATTTATGGCTTCTTTATTTTAGTTGTTATTGTTACACACACACACACACAGAAATATACACAAAGATACACACACACATACATCTTCTGCATCCATTTACTTTGCTTCTAATTAAGATTTTAGCTATGACCACCAGGATAATAAATTTGGGATCTTATTCCTCAGGAAGACTGATTTGCCCCTCGCTCAGTAGTCATTATTTGCCAATAACTCTTCATCTAGATTTGATCTGGGAGATTTTCTTCAACAAAATCGCCATGCCCACCAGTGTTATAATTGTTATGGTCTTATTTAAACATGCATATCGTTGAATTTTGATAGGTGAAGTTTTCCTGTCATATACAGCAGATACCGTCTCACAGCAAGTGTCTCGATCCCTCTGATTCTCACAATCTTTCTGTCTTCAAACAAATGCCATTCACAGTAACCAATTACCAATCAAACTCCCACAGCAGTCTACATAGAAACATAAAAACAACACCCTAAGAATCATACAGAGCCACACACACACACACACACACACACACACACACACACACAAATCCCAGATAACCAAAACAAGCCTGGGCATAATGCTGTGAGGATTACCATAGCAGATTTTAAGGTATGTTACACAGTTATAGTAATAACACAGCATGATACTTACCTAAAACAGATGTGTAGACAATGAAACAAAATAGAAAATCCAAAACAAGCGGATGTGGGTACAGATGTCTAATAATATTTGAGAAGGATGCCAAGAATAAACAATAGAGAAGATATAGCCCTCTTCAACAAATAGTTCTTTGCAAATTGGATGTCCACCAAAAGAATAAAATTATATCTATATCTATCACTGTGAATGAACACCTGCCTCAAATCCTAAAATCTGAAATCCTCAGTCTAAAACCTAAAATGGTGAAACATCTAAAAAGTGGTTCTCAATCTTTCTAATGCTGCTGTCCTTTAATACAGTTCCTTATGTTGTGATGACCGCCAACCACAAAATTAGTTTATTGCTACTTCAATGCTGTGCTTTTGCTACTGTTACGAATCGTATTGTAAATATCTGATATGAAGGATATCTTATATGTGATCCCTGTGGGGTCATGACCTACAGGTTGAGAAGCACTGATCTAGAAAGAAGCAGGGATAGTAATTAACTTACAAAATGTAGGTGTAGGAAAGGACTTTTGAGTAAGACCCCATTTGCCCAGGAATTAAAGAAAACAATTAACAGGTAGGAACCTCATAAACTAAAGATCTTCTGTTTAGCTTAGGAAAATATAAGTGAAGATAAGGCTCATAAATTGTTTGAGAATCTTTGCCAGTGATATATCTAAAAGAGGATTAATATCTAAAATGCATAAGGAACAAAAACCAAATGTCAAGAAAACATTGATACAACTAAAATTTAAGCTATCAATATGAACAAAGAAGAAATAAAAATTCTTAGAAACATCTCAAAAAGTGCTCAAAATCTTTAGCAATTATGGAGATGAAAATCAACACAACTTTGATATTTCATCTTACTCCAGTCAGAATGGCTAAGATGGAAAAAGCAACGGACAACAAATGGTGGTGAGAATATGGGGGGGAAAAAGACACCATCACTTTCGTTGGTGTTGAATTTCAAATTGTTGCGTACACTCTGGATATCAGGATGGAGAATACTCAAAATGCTTAATTTGGTAATACATATAACAGCAAATACAGTGGCCAGGCTGAATTTATCCAGGAATGCTAGGCAAGGTTAATAATGAAAAGTAACTTTTTTTTTGCATGCTCTTTTAAAAAAGAGAGACAGAGAGGAAGGTGCAGCTTGAGAGATGCCTCAGTGGTAAGAGAACCCATTGTTTTCCAGAAAACATGAATTTGATTATTAGCACCCACATGGCAATTTCCCATTTTAAATGGTAGTGTAATCTCCTCCTGAGGTGGGGAGCAGCCTTACCAGCCACAGAGGAAAACAATGCAGCCAGTCCTGATGAGACCTGATAAGCAAGGATCAGAGAGGAGAGAAGGACCTCCTCTATCAGTGGACTTGGAGAGGGGCATAGGAGTAGAAAAGGGAAGAAGGGTGGGATTGGGAAGGGATGAGGGAGGGGGCTACAGCTGGGATACAGAGTGAATAAATTGCAATGACTAAAAATAAATTAATTAAAAATTACTAAAAATGGTGGTGTAAAATATAGTTATATCATTATTTACTTTCCTGTTGTACTTCCAACCACTCCATCACCCTTACACTGTTTGTCTAAATTCACTGTCTTTTTTTTCTTAAATGTTGTGGTTATAAATGTAATATATTGTTATACGTAATATGATGTTTTATATATACAATGTTTTCCATCTACTTAGTACTGCATAGATAAGGGGCACACATCTGGTGAAAACTACAGCATCTCTGTTGCCTAGCATTCTTTGTCTAGGGTAATCCTTGTTTAGATCTCATAAGGCGGGCATGCTTGCAATTCCCCTGATAATTCCAGGAGATACAATTTCACGGGAGATTTCTTGGCCCTCTGGCTACTAAAACTCTTCTTCCTTCTTGTTCATGATTTTCCATGAGCCTTAGGTAAAGGAGGTATATTGTAGATTTATCTATTGGGTGTGGACATCAATGATTCTCTAAGATCAATGACCTTGGACAGTTGACTAGGTTTCCTTCCTGTGTAGTGGGCCTTAAGTCTATTTAGAGAGCTGATGTTGACTTCCAAGATGTGAGTGCTACTATTTCAAGTTTAGGAATCTTGCCATACTGTTTATTGATATTTTTCACAGGTATCACAGATAGTTGGGACTATTGCTTGGTTTCCCATCTAGGAAACTTGCATAACACCTCCCATTACTGTGAAAGCTAGTCCTCAGGGAGGGAGCTTTCAGGTAAGATCTAGCTTGAATCCTGGACTCAAATGCACTGTGTATTCACTAATATGAACTTACTTTCAAGGGCAACAGCAGTAGTCTATATTGGTTTTGGAATATCTTGGATTCTCAAGACTTTCTCAAACCTGCCAGCAGTACAAAAAAATGACATGGAGTCTTTTATACAGTTTACAGCTTAGGGCTTTTGCTGGGGCAGTCTCCTGGGATGTCCGGTCAGGGCAGCAAAACCTTCTCTGAGGATTTTAGCATTTCAGCTCTTCTAGCTCAGAGCTGCCTCAGTGAAGAGAAACTGTTAGACGCTATTTAGTGAAACAGTTTATTCCTGTTTATTCATGGTGGACAAGGGGAGTAATTTCCAGGGTGTGTTAACCTCATTGGTTAGGTCTTGAGGCACTAGGGTACCTCAGTTACATGGAGAGACATTCCAGTTGCTAGGCTACATATCTGCTTATGGCTATCTTGAGAATTGTGGGGCTGGGAGTCGCCAGGCTATGTGCCTGAGGCATGCAAGCACAGAAGCAAGGAGGAAGCAGTCCTACTCCTGTCAGATGAGATTTTCCATCTCAAGCCTGAGATTTTGTGGGTTTGGACACACCTTTCACCTCACTCTAGCTCCATCCATGTGTTCCCTGGTTACCCAGCCTGTGTGCCCCACAGTCTCACAGCTACCTGACTAAACTTACCTGACTAGTGTCACCTATGATCCACCTCTCTGCTCCTGTTCCCACCCATCTGTTTCCTTCTTTGTCTGCTTCTAAATCTCCATGTCTGCTTTCTTCTCTCTGAGAACCCCTTCTCTATGCATCTGTCTCCATCTCTCTGTGTCTGTATCTCTCAGTCTCTGTCTGATTCTGTCTCTCTGTGTTTGTCTCTCTCTCTCAGAAGTTCTTCCCTCAACTTCCTATGACAGATATTTATTATAACCAATCAGCAGCGAGACCATGCCAGAATATCTCTTTGGTTGCCTAAAGCCCTGAGAAGCTGTTACAAATAAGAAGTCATTGATAGGTCATAGAAACTACGGTACCAAAATCCTGCCAGCACTTAGCTTTCTGCTGGTCTGGAGTTAACAACTGAAAATAGAGAGATGGACTTTCACACAATGTGAATGAAAGTCACCAGCAGTGACCAACAAGTAAAATGATGGTCTTCGTGTGTGGTCCTGAGATTTTTGTCACCTCGCATATGGCTCTGGGGAGGAGCATTATCAGCTCAAGTGTCATAACGTCATTTAAACTATACATGTAAACAACATATATTTTTATATAATTTTTGATAAATAAACGTAAGTATCTATGGCTTTTCAATCATTGCAAATTATTCCTTCATACTTCCCATTTCCCCTGAATAGACCTCCAAACCCATGCCAAATTAAAGCTTCTCTTAGTTTTCCCTGCTACTGTTCTCTCAAACACTCTCCCAAAAGAAAGAATTCTTTATTGCCCATGAATATTTACATGTAAATAGTGACTCAATTAAAATCGACACAACACTTTAGCTAGTTACCAGGATAAAAATCAAAATACACAAAACAATTTAATTTTCTTACAGCTATAACCAACAGAAAAATTTAAAACAATGTTATTCTACATATCATACTGCACTGTAATAATTTTTTGCAAGTGAAGATAGTATTTCCTGAATGCAATTAATGAAAAAGTAACAATGTTGATGTGCATATCATGTTGGTGAAAGGAAAAACTAAGTATCATGAAAATGCTAAGCTTACCCTTAGATTTCCTACATCCTCCTAGAAAGATTCAACAGGTGCTCTTGTAGAACTCCATAGAAATGGTGTCTTTTACCAACATACCAAATCCTAATAATAGATATTGCACTTTTCCTTAAAGACTAGCAAAGAGTAGGAATGTAATCTATCAGATATCAAGACTTCAATATTGCACTTCAGGAGAGAGGTAATGTGCTATCTGTGCAGGATAAGCTAATAACTAGATCAGAAGCAGGAGAAGATACATGGGAATATAGACCCCCATCCAACATGAATGATACAGGACATTCAGGAAATGCTACAGGAAATGCTACTAGCAGTGACAGATGATGGTAGAGCAATCATTTGTCCAGTAGGAAAATGGTGTCACTTGACCACACTGTGTCTTGAGGGTTAATCTAAAGGAATTATATGCATTTAGTTGCAAAATTACCCTAAGTTAATGTAGACTGCTATATTTGTCATAAAACAGTGTACTGTTTCTCAAATATGGCAAAGCAGTAGCCATAAAGGAAAATGGTAGTTTATTTGATAGAAAAATTAAGAACTTATTTGCACAGTAGGCCAATATGAAATGGTTATAAGTATTATTTTGAATGCATTTTAATGCAATTGTAGTTTAAGTAATATTAAGAGGATTCCTAATAATCCCTAAAAAATAAAAATAAAAAAATGATTCATCAAGTGAAAATGGGCCCTAATAAGACATCTGTGTCAGTTATGAAATAAAAATGTCAACCTGATGGTTAATATGGAAAATGCAGAGTAAGCATAAGAGTACTCAACAGAGTCCTTGAAATTTAAAGCTTGACACCAAGAGTTTAGGCAGGGATGTTGAATGTCATGTGCTTGCTAATGCTGCAGAAGTGGGACTGACTTTGAAATCAGGTTCACCTTCATTTTAAGAATTAAAGTGCATCTGTTGTGTAGACCATCAATCATTCTTTTTGGCTTAGAGCCAGGAGGAACACCTAGATTACACATATAAGAGAATATCCTTAGCAATAACTTTTAGGCAAATTAAATTACCACAAATGTAAATGTTGGGATATTATACATCAATGAAATAAAAGAAATGTAACTGCACAAAACGGTATGTGTGAAAACGCAAGAATGGCATTACTGTTAGACACAGGTTGCTGAATGCTTTATAAATATTACAAAAATAATGGTGAATATTAGAATTTTATTCTCAATATGTAACTAACATACAAGAAAGAAAAATACTCCTCATGAAATTAAGATGTCTTTAGAAACTGGCAGTATGTAGTGACTGAAAGGCAATGTCAGAATTAAATATTTAGGGTCCTAGTGATGATCAGTGTATTGAACTGGTTGGTGATTGCTAGAACATTCATAGCAAATTGTACTGTCTACTGTTATTTTATTTTGTACGTAAGACATTTCCCAATAGAAAAGGTCTTTAAAAAAATCTCAGTTTTTTTTTTTTCTCCATAAACTTTTAAGATACCCCTGAGGTTTTGGGAGGAAAAGGGAAGTAATACCAAAGGTGTGGTCAAAGTCACATCTGTAACTGGTGACATGGTACCACAATCAAAATAAGCCATTCCAGTGTGCAGTTCTGCAGAAAAACAAAACACTGCTGCTCTGGACATACAAAGTGCTCAGCAATCATTCATTTTTGTAGGGTTTCATTGAGGAAGAGTACATCCAAGTGGGAGGGATGAAGGGAGCCCTAGAAGGGGGGAGAGAAAAACAAAAATTATAAAGGCAAATTTAAGCTTTATGCACTGCTGGGAGACATCTTGACACAGCTGTTTGTCTATTTCTCCTAGCTGGTCTCTCCAAGTAGCTCCCTCTAATGCATCATTTCCCAGCAGCAAACAGAGCCCTCAGGAGCAGAATTAATTGACTCTACTGACCAACACCTTACTTGATTGCTAAGATTGTACCGCAGATGGAGTAGTGATGATTAAATTACTTTCTAGACTAATTGAGGAAGTTTCACTGTTTGCTAGAATTGCTCAACATGAAAGCACTTTTGGGGGTAGGAAGAACTTTAAATGTCAAATAAAAAATATTTCCAAAGATTTTAAATTTTAAGTGAGCCTTTAGACAAAGAACTGGTTCGCATCTTAATTGTTAAGAAGTGTTATATTTACGATTTAATAGAGATGTATTTAAAATAGTGGTCCATGTTAGTAAAAATGTTAGAAAACATTTTGAGCATAACGATTAAATGTATCTAATGAGAACATCCCTAAATATTAGCAGTTTTAGAATATTATCACTCTGAAATCAAGGCTATCACTTGCCTATCAAGAAGACTCTTCTGCTACTGTGTTGATTAAATCCACAAATGCTCTTTTTCTCAAAAATACTTTATTTTTATAATTGTTTCTTGGTTTTTGTTCATCAGCTTACCTAACTATTTAAATTCCCATTTGGGTTGCCTTTCATTATGCATATGCAATATTTTTATTCTATCTTTTACATAGTAATAACCTCAAATTTAAACAAGTCAATTATAAATTATAGAACTTTATTAGTCAAAACATCCTTCTGATTTGATGATTTCTGTTTCTTCTGATCTGTGAACATCTATGCTTTCATTTACTCCCCCTAGCATGGTATCTTGATTACATTGTGAATTAAGTAGTTTCATATAACTGACACCTACCAAGTCAGTATGCAACGCCTTGAACTCTCAGTCTGTTGTTATGGAAGAGGTTTCTAAATATTTGCATTAGTATCAGAATGTAAAAAAAAGTACACTATGATAAGAAGAAATAATTCCAATGAAGATGGAGTTTCAGAATTTCTGACATTTGTTAATTAGATTCAAATATTTAGTAACTGTACAATATAAGAGACCATATAAACACATAATGTCTTCCTTATTTCAGTTGTGGCCAGTCTTATCAAGCTTTTCTTGGCATGATTACAATTGAAAACTCATTGTTTCTATATACTTGTTATTATTCAATTTATTAAAAACGATGATAGAATAAATGTTTCAGTTGTAAAACTTTGTACCTATATCACATAATACTATGAAATAATCATGCATTATATTATTTTGTTGAATAGTAAAAAAGGTGTTCACTTTATATTGTGAAAATAGCATTCATTTGTACATTGTTAAATCTTATTAATGTGTATTTTGCTATAGATTATTAAATAAAATTTAAGAAAGTGTCCACATAAAGACAAAATACTAAGAATTCACTAAAGTTAAATTGAAATAAGAAATGAAAAATATATTTTATAAAAATTGTAAGTAAAATTTTAATTTTTATTGGTTTATAAATTGCTAATGTTGAGAATTTCTCTTATTTGTGCTATACATTGTAATAATAACATATAAGTCATTGTCCTCAATATGATCTGAATATCAGAGAGGTAGGTAATATTTAGTTTTAGGAAGCAGCAGAATCCTTTGAAGGCTGTGTTAAACCTAGATTATTTTCTATTTACCTTTGGACAGGACACTGAGAATTTGCAACTTGGAATATTCAGTTGAACCTCTCTGGAAGATAACACAATCAAGCATGGACAAATGATAGTAGTATTCCATTCATGTGTACTTTAAGATTTCTTAAAAGGTTTAATATGCTAAATGTATATACAGATAAAACTGTGGGCTTGGGAGGATTTGAATAACTCTATACCTTTCAGAAAACTCTTATTTAAATCTTGACCAAGCTCTTCACATATTTAAAATAAATCATTTATACAAAGCTTCAGGAGCCAATTTTATTGTATTAAATCCTAGAACAACACGCTTGATGAAATATCAATTTCATCCCATCACTGAAAACAACACTGTACAAAGGACAAGTTATTTGGAGAACTATTCTAGAAAGAACTCCAACATCAGCAGTGATTATTATGCACAGCAGGTATAAATGAATTATTTATCAAATATGTTTTCATTATTTCTCAGTAAAAACATTGAAGATCTTCTTTCCAAGCACTCAGTTTCTACAATCATTTGTACACAGAGCAGGTCTTTACTTAGACAAATATTTATGGATATGCTTTCATATGAAAAATGAAAGAGCTATTGCAAACACAAACACTGTACCATATTTTGAAAGCGCAAAGTGAATAATTACTAAATAATTATGCCATTTGATAAACAGTTTTCTTCATTGCTCACTTTATTCCATTATATGTTTTCACATTTGGTACTTTTAAAGTTTTTTTTTATTCATTCCTCTCTCTAAAGAATAAATTATTTATCTTAAAATCACAAGCTCTCTGTGGTCTGCAGCATTACTAGTTTTTTTTTTAACGATGAACTAAAATTTTCCAACACATACCTAATGCACAAACAGATCATGGAAACAAGAATTTTAAAGACCCAGAAGAGTAAAATACATTTAGACATACATAGTCATTGTGAAAATACCAGTTAGTTAGTACAGAATCAATAGGGATAAAGATCTATTCAAAGTTGCATGTTTAAGCACACACACACACACACTTATGACAGAATTATAGAATTCTCTTTTTCTTTTATATGAAACTAATTTTCCATCAAACAAATGATCATAACATTTAAAAAGTATTTACATTTTAAAATTAAATGAAACAATTTATACTGCAAAACTAGGTCTACACACAAAATGATTATTTAAGAAAATACATATTTTAGGACAAAAAAAAAGAAGTTACACATCTTGTTTTATTTGAAAATCAGTTTAGCTTATGAATTTACTTCAGGAGACTTGGGTACCTCAGGAACCTGAGGGATGTAAGACTAAATTGTTCAAATACATTAGCATTCTCAAATAATGATAATTATCTTTTAACAATGGATTTATGTGAATCCAATTACAGATTAAATCATTCAGACAGTTCTGTAAACTAACTTCTTCTGTACTTCCATGATTTGTATTTTGAAGCTTTAACATTCCTGGGCTACTCTTTGTAATACTTCTGACTATGTGACAAGGTAAGTTGTTGGGAGTCAATAAGGTTTACATGGTTATGTCTAGGGAACCACGGGATGGGATTGTTGTCTTTATGAAGAGACAGAAACACAAAGGTTTCCTTCTGTATCCATATGACATGGCAATCTACAAAAGAAGGCTTCTGTCTGGAGAGAGAGAGAACTCAAATCTATGTGGAATGATGTAATCATGATGTTTCCAGTTTCCAGAGTTGTCAGAAGTGAAAGAAATTTTTTAATTTAAATTTATTTTCTATAATTTATTCACTTTTCATCCCAATTGTAGCCCCCTCCCTTGTCTCCTCCCAGTCCCACCCTATCTTCTTTCCCCTTATCTTGCCCCTAGTCCTCAGAAACAGGGAGCCCTCCTCCCTACCATCTGACCTTAGCCTCTCTATTCTCATCAGCAGTTCCTGCATCTCCTTCCTCTGTGGCCTGGCAAGGCTGCCCTGTCAGGGGAAGTGATCAAAGAGCAGACAACAGAGTCAATGTCAGAAACATCTCCTGCTCCCCTTACTAGGAAACCCACATGAAGACTGAGCTGCTTATCATCAACATCTGAGCAGGAGGTCTAGGTCCTCTCCATGTGTGGTCCTTGGTTGGTGCATCAGTTTCTGCAGGCCTCCTGGGCCCAGATATATTGGCTTTTTTGGTCTCCTCTTGTAGCTCCTATAAACTCTTTTATAAGACTTCCTGAACACTGCCCAAAGTTTGGCTGTGAGTATCAGCATCTACTTTAATCCCCTGCGTGGTGGAGCCTTTCAGCAGGCAAGCATGGTAGGCTCATGTCCTGTTCCCTCTCTTCATCCTCCCATGGTGTCTATTCTATTTGCCCTTCTGAATGAGAACTAAGCATCCTCCTGAGTGTCACCCTCATTATTTAGCTTTTAGGTCTGTGGATTTTAGTATGGTTATCCTCTGCTATATAGCTAATATCTGCATGTAAGTGTGTTCTGGGCCACATCACTCAGGGTGATCTTTTCTAGTTCCCTCCATTTGCCTACTAATTTAATGATTTCCTTGTCTTTAATAGCTGAGTAGTCTTCCATTGTTCAAATCTACCACAATTTCTTCATCCATTCTATGGTTGAGGGACATCTAGGTTGTTTCCAGATTTGGGCTATTACAAATAAAGCTGCTACGACAATTCCCATCAAGATGTCAACACATTTTTTTTTACAGACCTTGAAAGATCAATTCTCAACTTTATATGGAAAAATAAAACAAAAACAAAAACCTCCTGTACAATAAAAGATATAACGAGGTATCTCCATCCCTGATCTAAAACTGTAATATAGAGCAACAGTAATAAAAACTGCCTGGTACTGGCACTGAAACAGACTGGTGGATCAATGCAAATGAATCAATGACCCAGAAATAAACCCACATACCTATGAACACTGACAAAAAAAAAAAAAAAAAAAGCCAAAACCATACAATGGAAAAAAGATAGCATCTTCAACAAATGGTGCTGTTCTAACTGGATGTCTACATGTAGAAAAATGTGAATAGATTTATATTTATCACCCTGTACAAAACTAAAGTGGATCAAAGACCTCATCATAAAATTAGACAGACTAAATCTGTTAGAAGAAAAAGTGGGGAAGAGGCTTGAACTCATTGACCCAGAAGACAACTTCCAGAGAAGAACACCAACAGCTCAGGCTCTAAGGTCAACAATCAATAAATGGGACCTCATGAAACTGAAAAGCTTCTGTAAAGCAAAGGATACTAGCAACAGAACAAAATAACAGAAAGCCTAGAGACGGAAAATGTTCTTCACCAACCCTACTTCTGACAGAGGGCTAATATCAAAAATATATGAAGAATTCAAGAAATTAAACACCAACAAAGCAAATAATCCAATTAAAAATGGTATACAAAGTTAAACAGACAATTGTAAACATAGGAATATTGAATGGTGCAGAAACACTTAAATGCTCAATCTCCTTATTCATCAGGGAAATGCAAATCAAAACGATTCTGAGATTCCATCTTCTACCTGTCAGAATGATTAAGATCAAAAACCCTGGTGACAGCACATGCTGGCAAGGATGTGGGAAAAAGAGAACCCTCCCATTGCTGGTGGGAGTGCAAACTTATATAACCACTTTGGAAATCAGTCTGGAAGTTTCTCAGAAAATGGGAATAGTGCTTCCCAAGACCCAGTTATTCCACTCCTGGGCATACACCCAAAAGATGTTTGACCATACAAAGACACTTGCTCATAGTAGCTTTATTTGTGAATGAAATTCTACGATATACTCTGATTTTTTTTTTCTGTAACAATTTTTATACCCTGAAAAGCATAGATCCGTGTAACTTCTCTTCACAAAACAACAGGGCATTTCAGTGTTTCAAAATATCAGCATACCTCTTTCCCTGTAACACTGTATTAATATTAAGTTGCAAGTTATACACTATTTAAAGTGTTTGTTGTTATCACAATACCTTACACTTTTTGACAATTTCCAGAACCACCAGAAAACTGAGGAAAGGAAGAAAAATAACCATGTGCTATCCTAAGTAATAGTCCCCAAAGGACAATATTAAATAAAATAGACTAAAATATATCATTAGGTCAAGTACAAGTATCTCTAAATGAAACCAAGTTTTTTTGTGTTACTTTGCCTTTATTATAATAATTTTTATTGTTATTATCATTATTATTATTATTATCGTAGTTTTAGGCATAGGCTTTCTGTGTGGCCATCACTATCCTGGAAATCACTCCGTAGATGAAGCAGCCATCAGACTCACAGAAATCTGCCTGCCCCTGCCTCCTGTATGCTGGGATTAAGTCATGTGTGACCAATGACCAATGGCTAGGCTGTTTCCTTGTATTTTTTTTCCCTGAACAATACTATAGTTCAGAAAATCTGGTTTGATATATCCACCTCACTATAATAGCAGGTAAATTCTATGACTAATTTTTCCAAAGCTTATTAAAGAAAATTTTAAATCCAAACACTGATTTTCATTTTGTCTGAGAATGAATATAAATTATACCAATATATTTTATATAATTTTGAAAATATAAAAATATCTTTTAATAATTCACAAATAAGAAAATATTATGGGTGACTATAAAAATTCTATTATATTCAATGCTATACCTTTACTTTAAGTGATTTTAAAGCCTTGAGAATATACACTGAAAGTACATAGATTAAAATCTCCAAAAGTATGGGCTTAACTAGTAAAGAATGTATGATGTATCCTAGGAAAGTAAGGCATAGTTCACTTAATCAGAGCTTTCAAATTAAGGAATATTTTGCAATGTCAAAAGTACTTATCTATATTTCAGAGAGGAGTATGCATTCCAACCTTTGGTATTAAAGTAAAATAATAAGATAGAGGATTTTTTTTTAAACCAGGAGTAATTACTTTTTATCACATATTACTACAGAATAGTGCTAAAATTCTTCCATAAGAGATAAGTCCTTTGCATGTAGGTTGGAAAATGGAATCTATCTTCCTGTATATAGTCCTGTCAGATACGGAGGAATAAAGGGGTTGGGTTAAAAGGCCTCATAATGCTACATACATCCAAAAATATTAAATTGGTTATTTCACTGTGGTGCAGAAGATTCCACCAAGCTAACATTGTTCACAGAAGAATTTTTTTACACTCAACTACACCATCTAAGTGATTACGCCTGGGCTACACTGTGATGACATTTTTATACCTTGTTTTCCATACTCCTACAATCCACTCTTCCCCCAATTTGACCAACCACTCTGTGATGTAAAGTTTAATATTCAGTGCTTTCTAGACTATTTGTGTGTTTATTGTGATTATTAGTTTGTTTTTTTTCTTTTTGCGTATATCCAATACCTTTGAGATATCATCAACTCCCTCTTTACTTTCTAAATTATTTATACAAAGCCATCTCCATTGATAACTAAAATAGTAATAAAATCATGAGCTATAAGAAAAGTAATAAAATTCTCTTATCATTTTGTTTACTGACTTTAAGTGAGTAGCTAAACAAATGTGAGAGATTTTGAAAGAATAAGATTTGGCCTTTTCCCTCAAGTAAATCAATGGTCCTAATATCTAAATAAAGTAACATATACTTTATTTTTTTTCTTTTTTCATCATTATTATTTTTTACAATTTATTTACATTGTACCCGGCTGTAGCTCCCTTCCTCATTTCTATCCCCCCCCCATGTCTCTCTGCTAGTCCAGGTCTCATCAGGACAATCTGAATCCTCTTTCTCTGTGCCCTAGTAAGGCCACCTCACCAGGGCTAAGTGATCAATGAGCAGGCAACCGAGTTCATGCCACTGCTTCTGCTCCCATTACTAGGGATGCCCCACAGAGACTGAGAAGCCCATTGGGCTACATATGAACAGGAGGGGTCTATGTCCTCTCCATGCAGGATCCTTGGTTGCTTCTTCATTTTTTGCAGGCCCTCCTGGGCCCAGGGTTTTTGGCTCTGTTGGTCTCCTCATGGAGTTTCTGTTCCCTCCATGTCTTTCTGTCTCCCACTTTTTCCATAAAATTCCTTGCTCTTTGCCCTAATTTTGGCTATGAGTCCTAGTATCTGCTTCACTACCCTTCTGGGTAGTACTGCATGACATTTTGGTAGAAAATCCACTGATCAAACTAACTGACCCATTTTTGTAATGCAAAGTTCTAATAAACAGCAAAATTGGATCAGCCATTGGTTGACCGTTCCCTTGATCTTTGCTCCATCTTTATCCCTGCAAATCTTGTGAGCAGGTCGAGTTTTTGTGGTCTGGGTGGTGCTCCTCCTCCCTCCACTTGGAGTCCAGCCTGGCTACAGGAGGTGTCTACTTCAGGCTCCATATCTCCGGCTGCTAGGAGTCTCAGCTCCAGCCACTCCCATTGACTCCCAGAAGACTCCCCATTTCCAGGTCTCCTGTTCTTCCCAGAGATGTGCCAACACCATTTTCAGTTCTCTCTTCCAACCCTGCTGCATGTTCTCCACACATCTGATCCCTACCCAGGCCCCCAGTTCCCTTCATCCACTTCTGATGTCTGTCTTATTCCCCCTTCTGAATGAGATCACAGCATCCTCCCTTCAACCGTCTTTATTACTCAGCTTCTTTGGGTCTGTGGATTGTCGCGTGGTTATCCTGTACCTTATGGCTAATATCTACTTAAGAGGCAGTATGTACTATGCAGGGTCTTTCTGAGTCTGAATTACCTCAGCCAGGATGATATTTTCTAGTTCCATCTCTTTTCCTGCAAATTTCACGATGTTCTTGTTTTTAATGTCTGAATAGTATTCCACTGTGTGTGACATGATGAGTCTCTCCTTTTCTAAGTAAAAGGGAGAGAGGAATGGGGGAGAGGATGGAACGGTGGGGCTGGAGGTAGAGAAGGGAGGGTGCTGTGATCAGTATGTAAAGAGAATAAATAAGTGGAAAAAAATAACACAATTAAAGAATAGGAAAAAGAACCTGACAACAATAATACGTGTAAGAAATGAGCAGCCCAGGAGAGACTTGGCCTAAAAAGGCACTTACAAGTCTGATGACCTGAGCTTGACCCCTGTCAATCTTATGGTGGAAGGACGGTACCAACTTCTGCAGGTTGTCTTCTGACTCCACATAGGCAACTCCCAACAGTCTCATCATGAAATGAATAAACAAATCAATGTAAAAAGTTAAAAAAAAAAAACTACAGTAATTACTAGCCCTCCATCATCCAGTTAGTCACTAAAGATCACTAATATAGTTGAGTATGAAAATAATATTGCTCATAAAAGTTATTTTTTAAACATTTGTAGTAAGTAATGAGCTATTTGGCATTGTCTTTGTATGGTTCCGTGATGCTACTGGTGTTAAATATATTAAATTCAGGGGCATGCAGCGTAAATTAATAAAACTACTCTTTAAAGTGAAAAAAAAATATATATATATATTTATTTATTTATTTATTTATATATAAATTTGTCCTTAAAAACTAGCAACTATGAAACTATTTTTTCCTCTTTTCTTTTCCCTTTCAAACTTTAGTTCCCTGTAAGGAGATGATAATTAATTAGTGTCTACCGCAGTAGGGAGCAGAAAGGAAACCAGTTGGCAGGTACAGGATAAGAGGAGCGTTTCTTCATTTCACAGTGGCAGGCTTTAATCTAAAAAAGTAGATAAAGGAGTCAATTCCAAGAAGACACTTTGGTTCCCCACATTACACGGAAATGTGGGCTTTTTGCATCAGTTGGTAATTAAGTAATAAGACTATGTCATACAGTTTGTATTGCAGTTCAAGAAAGAAGCCTAGGTAACACTCAGGTTATTCACTGTGGCTTTTATAAGGTATAGGAGAGACGGAGCCAGGGAGGGGTGGGGGAGCCATACTGCATCCCTGTAAATGGAAACAGGACCTATATCACTGTCATTTTATGCTGCCACTTGAGAGAAGACAATTAAAGTGAATTGGGTACATTTTCCAACGCTGTAAAATCTGACAAGACATTGGTTAAGTCATCCAAATGGAGTCTGACACTAGATCAGTAATTTCCCTGAGGAGGGGTGAGAAAAAAAAATAACCAAATGAAAAGGAAAGCCCTGTACATGGACTCTGTAGGTTATTCAGTCTCTTGGCAATGATAGGAGGCAAAATGAGACCTTAGGTTGGTACTCAACTTTACAAATGTTTGAAATGCTGTACTTTCTTCTTCCAAAAACAAAACACAATATAACTACAGCAAAGCAGGTAGGAAAATAGAAGTGTCCTGAGGGGTAAATAGGACACTGTGCTTTTGAGAACATGGCACAGAACCACTAGTTGATAATGATAAAGAATGAAGGGAATTTGCCAGTCATTTCCTTCATATATGATCAATAAAATTTTCAACTTAATTATATGGGATATTCTTTAGGAATAGCATGTTGTGTACAAAATTCTATTCTTGAAAATAACAAGTGTTTTTCACAAGAAGATGTAAATAATAGAAGACATTTATCTATTACTCTGTGAAATGGATGATTAGAGAATATGAATAATAGTTGTCTTTTTTGTGGAAAAACAATATTTAACAGTAGCTTTAGAAATGCCCATCATTTACCTGTGGTTTGCAGTGCACTCTGCTCTATTTAATGGCAAATGCAAGTGTATCACTTTTCAGCCCAGTGCTTTGCGGCCAAATTATTTCCATAAAGACAAGTGTTCTTTTTCTGTGAACAGTGCCCTAACATTTCTTATGAGTATTCATTTCACCATTAATATTAAAGGAATGAGAAAATAACAAAATCTTTTTGAGGGGAGGCAATGCCTTTAAGTACAGCAATCACAGTAATAAGAACACTGTCACCAAAAAAATTGTTTAATGAATACAGGAAGCCCAGAATACACTGCAGCCGATCAGAACTGTATTTGCATTGGCACATTGATTGCTTTTTTGCTGAATATTTGGCTCTGTTTATTTTAAGGATGATTATACAGATTTTACTTTTTTATATCTGTTTATGTTTGTGTGTGTGTGTGTGTGTGTGTGTGTGTGTGTGTGTGTGTGTGTGTGGTGTTGTGTGTTTGCATGATAACACATGCAAACATGTGTGCCAGAGAGTACATGTAGCGGTCAAGGAACGACTGTATGAATTCTGTTCCCTTCTTCCATCCCGTGTGTTCCAAGGATCAAACTCAGGTCATGGCTTTAGTTGCAGGTGTTTTTGCCCACTGAGTCATTTTAGTACCCCGATTAAAGAGCTTCCCATTTGTCAGTTGTAAAGCTGTCACTCCTCCATGTGAACAACCCACCTCCATTGTCACAGCCAAGATTATTCCAATGATGCAGCATGCCGAGAGATTTAAGAATGACATAATGGTGATTCACTTGTTAAAGAAATAAAATACACAGTAGATTTTGTTATCATTACGAAAATTTATTTGTACATGAGTTCTGGTAGACTAGATATGTGACAAATTGTTCAATTCACATGTGACCATTGTAAAAGAAAACCTAGCTATCTAGAGTCACTGTTGCCTTCCCTAATGTTCTTTAATATAGTTGTTCATCATGACATGTCTCTTTGCTGCAATTTTTGATCAGCTATAAGTAACTAAAGGAAAACTAAGGTGGTTTTATGAAAAAAAAATTTTTTTTGATGCACTAACATGTCACTCATGGCATAATAACCTGGAGTGGATGACAGTTCTCACACCAGCTGCTTGACATCTGAACAGCTGCCAATGCCGTAGGAAATGTCACACCATCAGATATGGGCCCTGAGTATGTGCGTAGCAAAAATGTATCTGGTAGAGGCCAGCACCCCAGGCCATGACTGACACCCCAGGCCCCATCATCCCTGAAGCCTGAAGCCTGGGTTGAGCTGTCAGCTTAATAAATGAATAGCCTCTTTATTTTGATCAGCATTGTCAAGGCTTATTTAAAAAGGGGACTCTGATTTCTCTCACAGTCTAGCCCAGCCAAAGTCAATTGGTACAATTTCAAGGTGAATTTATTCATTCTTTATAAAGTTCTGTGCACGAATATATCAAGACAGTTGAATAAATTGAAATAAATAGAGTTGGAGTTACATATTCTCTCAGTAATTGAAATAGTTTCCCCCCAATATATTTATAGTAATAATTCCACCTTTATGAAACCTAGTCTAGCTACAGAAAGGAAAGCATAGAATTACCATTTTGATAACATATTTGGAAAATGCAATTGGGGCTAATATGCTGATAAGGGCACCTGAATGTTGTCCTTGCCTTTAACCATTCCATGTTAAACTTTGAGTAAAGTACAGTTTTAGCATTTGCTGAAGATGCGTGATTAGCCAGCATTGAAGTACAAATATTTACTTTGAATTTGGTCATTTCTACTTCTAAATGACCAAACACTTGCTCTTTCTCTCTGCTTTGTAATACTTTTCTTATAAGTTACATACAGGACATTTAAGTAAATAAACATCATCCATGTTGATGTCCCTCACAAAAGGGAAAACCTTGGTAATTGATGTAGAATTACTATAATGCAAATGACCTCCGATATTGCCATTTCCATTTTAATAGTATACAATAGTTTTAGCTCACAGGGTAACTTTGTCTTGACTTCTGTTTTTTTGTTTTATGGGAGAGAGACTGTGGGAAAGGGTTACTGTAAGAGAAAGGCTTTCCGCACGGTTGAACAACAACAAAAATATCTCAATAGGATTCTCTTGCATGTGATGGAGAGAGAACTGATCTTGAGCATTCACGCATACAGCATGCTGTTTTGAAAGAGAATTTTTTTTTTAGTAACAAATATGTTATCCAGGAAAATTGGTTGTCCATAATAAAACCATCCAAATGCCATTGAAAATTCTTCAGTCTGAGGATTGGAGGGGAAAGGACTTCTTTGACTTGGGAGTGATTAGCATCTTCCAAGGAAAGGCTAACAATGGAGTTGGAACAGTTAGAAGGCTTCTGAGAACCACTTAGCTCAGTATTAATCTTTTGAACATTTGACAACTATGGGTTTCCGTAATCTGTAATAACAATCCAACTGATCCACTGAGAATGCACTTTCTATTCCTTCTCTCTTTACACCTCATTTTTTTTTTCAATCCATGGCTGCTACCCCTCTTATTCTCCAGTAGGGATATAATCTCCAATATGAGGCCCAGGGCAAATAAGCATTGCTTTGCTACTGATAGGAACACAAACATATACAATAAATGTGTGTGTTACCATCAGGATAAATATATATATTATCATAATATATGTTTTTTTGGAAATAAAATCCAGGTTGTTATTGACTAAAAGTCTTCTTAAAAGGCTTCTTTAGAATACTCTAGATAATGAGCCTGAAACCTGAACTCCCATTTTAGCAGAAGTATAGTTACACCGTCAACACATTATCCACATGGAACCTTTCTGGATAGTGGAGATCATATTATAATCAGGTTTATGCTGAAATCAAATGATGGAGACTCTGCAGTCCTGACACGAACAGACCTTTTGCTTGGCTGTTGAGACTACCCCTATTGTTTACATTACAAGCATGCACTATATAATCATATTTTGTTCATCAAGGGTCCACATTTGTAAATGGGTATCTAGTAAGATTATATCATCTGATGATGTCATAGCCAACCAACTTGGAATAAGTGCACTAGAATGGTGTTTACCTGGAAGACAAAATTAAACTGGAAATGTGTCCCTGTCATTAACTGATGCAGGAATAGCCATGGATACTGTAAGTAGGTGGAAAAAATACAGTTTAGGAGGGAAAGAATCGATGACCTAAATTAGATCATGGATATTATGATCATCTTCTAGTTTTGGAGTTCAAATTGAACCTGAACAGAGATTGACTTCTTTAAAGATATTGAGTATTCCCCACTGAAGAGACAGATTTTTGATTACTCATGATTCTTGCCTTAACCTGATTCTTACCTTCGTGCGCTTACTTCAGAGTTTTTTCAAAGAATTATACCAATCTTTGTCACACAGGGACATTTACTGTTTTGTCATGTTGACACTGAAAGCTGTGCTGATTCTCTGCAATGCTGCTGGAGGCACCTCCCCTTATATTGGGGTATCACAAAGACCCTCTGGAGTATATGTCATTCATTTTTCATGTAAATGCAAAGATTATGATATAAATTTATTTGTATTCAATCTTCATATAGTATGAAAGCTGCTGACATGATATGGATGGTAACACCGTACTGAAAAGAGATTCTAATGGCCAGATGTGGCCTCTGGACTATTAAAAAAATATAGGCAATGAGACCATTCTTTTATAATGGGGAACAACATATTGATATAAATGATTATCACCTCTTTCTTTAATTTTTTATTAATTACACTTTATTCATTTTGTATCCCCCCATAAGCCCCTCCCTCCTCCCCTCCCGATCCCACTTTCCCTCCCCTTTCTGCATGCATGCCACTCCCCAAGTCCACTGATAGGGGAGGTTCTCCTCTTCTTTCTGATCTTAGTCTATCAGTTCTCATCAAAAGTGGCTGCATTGTCCTCTACTGTGGCCTGATAAGGCTGCTCCCCCCTCAGGGGGAAGTGATCAACGAGCAGGCCAATCAGATTATGTCAGAGGCAGTCCCTCTTCCCATTACTATGTAACCCACTTGGACACTGAACTGCCATGGGCTACACCTGTGCAGGGGTTCCATGATGACTATTCGTCATCTCCACGAATAGTCCTTGGTTGGAGTATGAGTCTCTGGGAAGTTCCCTGTGTTCAAATTTTCTTGTTCTGTTGCTCTCCTTGTGGAGTTCCCATCCCCTCCAGCTCTTACTATTTCCCACTTCTTACATAGAATTCCATTCACTCTGCCCATCAGTTGGCCATCAGGCTCAGCATCTGCTTTGACAGTCTATACTGCAGAAGCTTTCAGAGGCCCTCTGTAGCAGGTTCCGAGGTTGTTTCCTATTTTCTTTTTCTTCTGATGTCCATCCTCTTTGCCTTTCAGGATGGGGATTGAACATTTTAGTTAGGGTCCTCTCTTTTGCTTAGTTTGTTTAGGTGTACAGATTTTAGTGGGTTTATTCTATATTGTATGTTTATATGAGTGAGTATATACCATGCGTGTCTTTTTGCTTCTGGGACAACTCACTCAGGATGATCCTTTCCAGGTCCCACCATTTACCTGCAAATTTCATGATTTATATTAGGGCATTTCTTATTTATTTATTTATTTATTTATTCATTTATTTATTTATTTATTTATTTATTTATTTATCTATCTATTTATTTATTTATTTATTAACTTTATATCTAAATTGTAGCCCCCCCAGAAGGAGGGGGGCTACAATTACTCACTCTTCCCCCTATCCACCCTCCCCTACTCCTCAGAAAAGGGGAGACCCAAAACCAACCCACCTTAGCTCATCAAGTCACATCAGGACTAAGCACATCTTCTCCTCTTCCACTGTGGCCTGGAGAAACAGCCCAGGCAGGGGGAGGTGATTGAAAAGCAGGAAACAGAGTCGATGTTAGAGACATACCCCATTCCCCTTACTATGGAGTCCACATTAAGACTGAGCTGCCCATCAGTTACATCTGTATAGGGGGCTTAGGTCCAGTCCATTCGTGGTGCTTGATTGGTGCTTCAGTCTCTGTAAGCCCTGGGCAATAGTTAGTTGGCACTGCTGGTCCTCTTGTGGAGCTCCTGTCCCCTCCCTTCTATCCTTTCCCCACTTCTTTCATAAGTCTCCCTGTACTCAGCCAAATGTTTGCCTGTGAGTCTCAGCATCTGTTTCAATCCATTGCTGGGTAGAGCCTCAGGAGACAGCTATGCTAGGCTCCTGTCTGCATATATAGCTGAGTATCATTAATAGTGTCAGGGGTTGGCTCTCTTCCCTGGGGTGGGTCTCATGTTGGGAGAGGCATTGGTTGAACTCAATCCCTCAATCTCTGCTCTTTATCCCTGTACATCTTGTAGGCAGGGTGAATTTGGGGTCGAAGTTTTT
This sequence comes from Psammomys obesus, assembly GCF_907164565.1. Classification (NCBI taxonomy): domain Eukaryota; kingdom Metazoa; phylum Chordata; class Mammalia; order Rodentia; family Muridae; genus Psammomys; species Psammomys obesus. The sequence continues at coordinate 16,275,925 of NW_026588752.1, read as the reverse complement.
TGGGTGGGTTAGTGTTCTCCTCCCTCCACTAGAAGCCCTGTCTAGTTAGAGGGTGTCCTCTTCAGTCTTTATGACGCCTGCTACTAGGAGTCTTAAGGCATCGCCTGGTCTGTTAAGCAATTCAAGGCTCCTGCTAATCCATCATTCTATTGTCACAAATGATCTAGAAAATATGAGTCAAGGCTTCTTACTAGTGTTTGGCTGTTGATCACAGTTTCATTAATATTCTATTCATCAAACTGTTTGCTTAATTAACCCACCCATTACTCTTTAATGTATCTATTCTATGATACACAGATCATATATCTTTGCATCAAAGAGCAGAAAAACAATAATTTACCAAATAAACAGATTTAAATTTCATTTAAATTTATGGCAATGTTTCATACAGAGAGATGGTATTGCGATTGTAGATGATAGGGATAGGGATTGCACTTCAAATTCAATAGTTTAAGAACATTTTATGGGTTTATAATGAAGGCTAAATTCACTGCCAGTGATTGATTATTAAATTGGGACATTTAAAAATATAACTTGCTACTAGTTCCACACTTCTGGGCTATGTAGTTACAGCCTCTAAGCTCTTAAATTGTGTTTAGGGGAGAGATAGGTCTCAATGTCTAGCCCTGACTGGCCTGGAACTCAGTATGGAGACTAAGTTGGCCTTGAACTCATAGAGATCTGAGTGTTTTTACTTACTGAATGCTGTAATACTGGATTAAAAGGCAACTATCAATATCACCACAAAACAAGCTCATCAAAGTTTTGGCTTTGTTGAAAAAAGAACTCATTAAATTTTTCTCTCATGAACAAACTTGGAGATTAAGATTTCTGTCAATCCAATAAATAAACAATCATGCTTTCCCCCTCTTATCATTAATAAAAGTTACAAGGAGTTTTTGTTAAGCATGCAGATAGGCAAAATTACAGAAACCATAAGAGTTGATCATCGTGAGAAAGGACCGGTTAGCATGATACTGAAATGTTTTATTAAGGTAAGAGAATATGTGAATACACAGAAATCCTTTCCTACTTCAAAAAGGATGATGGCTTTATAAAGACAGTAAAGAAAGGCTAAAGAATTGCTTTTTAACTTTATGGAAAAGTTAATGTTTTGACAGCAGATTCCACAGCATTGGTTATCACAAGAGAAGAGCCCAACTTGAAGAAAAGCAGAACGGTAGCTCCGGGTGCTCTCAATAAATATAAGCAGCATCTTGTAGATAACTACATGAAAGGTGAGACAGGCCAACAAAAACCATACCAAAAAAAGATTTAGATGAGAAAATGATTGTGTTATTGAAACAGATACCTACAGTATTGCCGTAAAAGACTGCAGGTTGATTTACATGCAACTACTGCAGGGATGAAAGAGGATTTCCTTTCAAGATGTTATGGAGAAAATTCAGTAAACCCGAACTGTATGTGGTGGTTGGAGAAGTGCTTAAGACACAGCTCTCTGTTCCACGTGGCTTTGACATGTGTCCCAAATGTCTGAGATGCCCACAACCTCAACGTCAGTGTCCAAATGACAGAAAAGCAGGTGGCACCCTTGTACATCTGGTCAACGTTTTGAAACTATATCCTCATTCAAAAGGAGCTGCATTTCTTGATCATTTTGAAGAATTGTTATTAATTATTTTTTAATTAATTTTTTATTTTTTAATGTTAGTTACAGTTTATTAACTTTGTAGCCCGCTCCCTCATTCCCACTCAATCCCACCCTCCCTTCCTCATCTCCTCCCTGCCCCTTTCAAAGTGCACTGATAGGGGAGATCCTCCTCCCCTTCCATCTGACACAAGCTTATCAGGTCTCATCAGGACTGGCTGCAATGTCCTCCTCTGTGGCCTAACAAGGCTGCTCTTCCCTCAAAGTGAGAAGGAGTCAAAGAGCCCGCCAGTGAGTTCATGTCAGAAATAGTCCCTCTTCCCCTTACTAGGATACCCACTTGGATAGTGAGCTACCATGGGCTACATCCAAGCAGGGTTTCTAGGTTATATCCATACATGGCCCTTGGTAGAGTGTCAGTCTCATGACAGACCCCTGTGCGCAGATATATGTGGTCCTTGTGGAGCTCCTGTCCTCTCCAGGTCATACTAACTCCCCCTTCTTTCATATGATTACCTGCACTCTGCCGAAGATTTGGTTATGAGTCTCAGCATTTGCTTTGATACACTGCTAGGTAGAGTCTTTCAGAGGTCCTGTGGTAGGCTCCTGTCCTGTTACTTATTATCTCCTACTTCCAACTTCCATCCCATTTGTCTTTCTAAGTGAGAATTGATCATCTTATCCCGGGTCCTCTTTCTTGTTTATCTTCTTTAAGGTGTACAGATTTTAGTATGTTTATGCTACCTTATAGGATTAGTACCGACTTTTAAGGGAGTATATACCATGTGTGTCTTTCTGCTTCTGGGATACCTCACTCAGGATGATCTTTTCCACATCCCATCATTTACCTGCAAATTTCATGATTTCCTTGTTTTTAATTGCTGAGTAGTATTCCATTGTGTAAAGGTACCACGATTTCTGTATCCATTCCTCCGTTGATGGACATCTGGGTTGTTTCCAACTTCTGGCTATTATTAATAAAGCTGCTACAAACATGGTTGAGCAAATGTCCTTATTGTGTACTTGAGCATCTTTTGGATATATGCCTAGGAGTGGTATAGCTGGATCTTGAGGAAGTGCTATTCCTAATTGTCTGAGAAAGCACCAGATTGATTTCCAGAGTGATTGTACAAGTTTACATTCCCACCAGCAGTGGAGGAGGTTTCCCATTCTCCACAACCTCTCCAGCATGTGTTGTCACTTGAGCTTTTGATCTTAGGCATTCTGATGGGTGTAAACATATATATGTAACTCCCTGAATGGTAAATGTGACAACATTCAAAAGAAAAAAAAACATTATATAAGCACTACATTTAGCAAAAGTAAATTTTAATTTTATTTCATCATGTTCTACACTACTCTGCTTCTCCCTAGAATAATTGCCTATAATACTTTTTATTTTATTCCTTTCATTTCCTACATGTTTTATTTCTCTCTCTCTCTCCCTCTCTCTCTCACACACACACATATAAATTAAAGGATATATATATATATATATATCCTTTAATTTACATTTGCATGTTAGTGTATGGAATGTCATTTGTACAATTATAGCTTTAAAATGATGGGTAATCAGTACATTCCATGTGTGTGTGTGTGTGTGTTTCAGAGATAAATGGAGGAAGAAAAAGAGGGAGAGAAAGGCACATAGAGGGGGAGAGTGAGTGTGTTTGTCAGAGATAGAGGGCGGGAGGGAGAAATAAAGAAAGAGACATGCACAGTGAATGTGTTAAAGATAGAGAGTGAGGGAGAAATGGAGAGAGACAAAGAGTGAGAGAGACAGACATAGAGAGGGAGTGTGTGTCAGAGATAGAGGAAGGAAAAGAGGGAGAGATAGAGAGAGAGAAAAAATGAGAGGAAATGTATGTATTTATGTGTGTGTTACATTACGTATGTACTAATATTCATGTATGTGTGGAGGCCAGAGAGTGACACTGGTTAAGTTCTATCAATCTCCACTGTAGTTTCAAAAGCAGGGTTTCTTACTGAAACCAGAGATCAATGACTCTGCTAAGCTGGCTGGCCAACACAGCGTGGAGTTCTACCTGTTTCACTCACCTAGCCTGCACTGCGGTCTCTGATGTGCTCTGCCCTCAGCTTGTATGTGGACGATAGGACATGGACTCAGGTCTGATGATAGGACAGTAGGTATTTTACCAATGGAGCCAATCTCCTCAGCCCTATTTTAGTCATTTCTCTTCATTTGCTTAGCTTTATTTATAAACTTCTCTTCTTTCTAAGACACTTTCATCATTTTCTCTGTGAACAGAGGCATTGGATATTATTTTATTTTGGGAAAAACTATGTAGGTTATCTTTGTGACATATAGCCATAGATGGAGATGGTTCCTCTTTGAAGAGAGAGACAGAGAAGATACAGAGAGAAATTATTTACTGATCAGTGGAAAAGAACCAGACTTCCTCAGCTCAAGTCTGCTCTGCTACAAAGTAAGGAAACTCCATTACTGCCCTTCTATGTTGCCACTGAGTAATCTGAGGAAACAGGAAGAGTTGACTCATACCCAGTAGCTCCTGTGAGATTGGTAATTTGTGAGTACACTCTAATCCTGGACTTCTAGCCAGACCACAAAATTTTGGCAGTTCATTGTTAGATCAAAAGTTTGACAAGTCTGAGACCCCACATAATTTGAGTCGGATAGATTTCGAGAATTGGTAGATCAGATTTTTAATTTTTAAGTTTTTTCATTTTTAAGTACATTTAAATAATTATATTAATAGTATGTAAAATCACTTATACTCTTTTGCCAATATCATTAGCAATTTTGCTTTCAAATATTGTCATTTGCCAGCTTGCTAAGAGCAAAAGTGATTGATTATATTTTGAATTTGCTTTTACAATGAATGAGTTTAAATATTAGTATTTTATAGCTAGTTTTAAATAGTTGCCTTCGGCATTATCTTTCAATTCTTTACTGATTATTCCTTTGTTTTGTTTTGTTTTTTTCCCTAGCTCAACATTCAGCAATATTTTTAGTTAAGAAGGAGGCTTTATGTATGTTACAGATTGCAGTTTATAATTCCAAATGCCTTTTAAATTTTTGATGTAGTTTTTTTATTTTATTTTTATTAATTATAGTTTATTCACTTTGTATACCAGCTGTAGCCCCCTCCCTTACCCCTTCCTCTCCAACCCTCCCTTCCTCTCTCTCTTTCTCCTATGCCCCTCCCCAAGTCCAATTATAAGGTAGGTTCTCCTCCCTTTCCATCTGACTCTAGTCTATCATGTCTCATTAAGACTGGCTTCTTTGTCTTCCTCTGTGGATAGGTAAGGCTGCTCGCCCCCTCAGGTGGAGATGATCCAAGAGCCAGCCCATGACTTCATGTCAGAGATGGTTCCTGTTCCTAATATCGGTGAACCCTTTTGGATCTGAGCTGCCATAGGCTACTTCTGTGCAGGGAGGGGTTCTAAGTTATCTCCATGCATGGTCCTTGGTTGGAGCATCAGTCTCAGCAAAGGCCCCTGTGCCCAGATTCTTTGGCTCTGTGGCTCTCCTTGTGGAGCTCCTGTTGACATGGAGTGATTAAGAGAAAATTCTAAAAATAAAATTAAAGAAGTTATCTTACCAGTGCTGTTTTTATGGCTCTTGGATTACGTTCTCAATTATAATGTTAGATAATATGTTTTTGCTTCTTTTTTTGCACTGTTAGAATTTTATTTCATACATTTAAATCTTTGATACATCTAAAGTTTTTCATTTTTTAGGTAAACTGGAGATTACATCTATCTTATTTCTTTTTCTGGACTTAGGGTATTTTTGAAATAACCCATGTCAGAAATCTTAATTGAGATTTGGAACAAAAAAGTGTTTCCTGAAGAATAACTTAATCACACACTTGAGATAAACTATTAGCTGAATTTACTAAACCGTTAAATTAAACATTTCAACTAATTACCAGAATTGTATTGAATGGTGTGATTTGCTTTGGCCACCAGGCCTTATTCACAGAGGGAGGAAATGGGACTGATTATTCTGTGAGGTCATTTTCAGGACTCATGTTTTGTATCTCCCTCTTATTTTTCTTTTTGTCCCTTTCATTCTTTCTCTTCTTTCTTCCTACTTTCTTCTATTTTCTCTCCTTTTCTTCTTTTATTTTCCTCCTCTATTCTGTGAATATGACAATTTTCTTCCAGATACTAATGTTTTTATTGTTTATTATGGTATTTGTAATTTCTGTGAATGATTTTATAAGCTTTCCTGTTTTAATATCTGGATTCTTCCTTTGCTCTCTGTCATCATTATTTCCTCTATATTCTTGTAATCTTTTTTTTTTTTCTTTTCTGAGTTGGACAGACATTCATAGTACTTAGGCCTTGATTATTGCCGGTTTTTAAAAATCTGCCTCTCATTCAGCTTCCTGATAACTCCTCACTCTCTTGGCTTGTTCTGTGAGTAAAAAAAAAAAAAATTTTTACTCAAACTTTCTGGGCAATTTCATCAGGAAAGTTCAAAACAATGAGTAATTTTCCACAATGTGAGTAACACTTTTAGTGGTTGTTAATTTTTTTGTTATTTTATTGGTTTGTTATTTTTTAATTTTTATTTTTTAATATTAGTTACAGTTTATTAACTTTGTATCCCAGCTGTATCCCACTCCCTCATTCCCTCCTATTCCTACCCTCTGTCCCTCATCTCCTCCCTGCCCCTTTCCAAGTCCACTGATAGGGGAGGACCTCCTCCCCTTTCCTCTGACCCTAGCTTATCAGATATCTTTAGGGCTGGCTGCAAAGTCCTCCTCTGTGGCCTACCACTGAGGGCCTCTGAAAGTCTCTACCTAGCAGTGTATCAAAGCAGATACTGAGACTCATAACCAAACCTTTGGCAGAGTACAGGGAAACATATGAAAAAAAGGGGGAATTATTAGTATGACCTGGAGAGGACAGGAGCTCCACAAGGTTTGTTATTTTTATTGGTTGTTATTCCTTTATTTCTCCATTATATTTGAACATTTATAACTCAACTTATTTTCATGGGCACATTTGCATTCTTCACAAAACCATGTGAGAGTATTTATAATTTTTTTTTATTTTATTTTTCTTTTTAGTTACATTTTGTTAACTCTGTGTCCCAGCTGTATCCCGCTCCCTCATTCCCTCCCCAACCCCACACTCCCTCCCTGGTCTCCTCCCTGCCCCTTTCCAAGTCCCCTGATAGGGGAGGACCTCCTCCCCTTTCATCTGACCCTGTTTTATCAGGTATCTTCAGGGCTGGCTGCAAAGTCCTCCTCTGTGGCCTAACAGACTGCTCCTCCCCTGGGGGGGGGTGTCAAACAGCCTGCCCTTGAGATCCTGTTAGAAATAGTCCGTGTTCCCCTTACTTTGGAAAACTACTTGGTTACTGAGCTACCACAGGCCACATCCGAGCAGAAGTTCTAGGTTATATCCATAGATGGTCCTTGGTTGAGTGTCAGTCTCAGAAAAGACCCTGTGCCCAGATATGTTTGGTCCTTGTAGAGCTCCTATCCTTTCCATATCATACTAACTTCCCTTCTTTCATATGATTCCCTGCACTCTGCCGAGGGTTTGGTTATGAGTCTTAGTGTCTGCTTTGAAACACTGCTAGGTAGAGTCTTTCAGATGCCTTTTGTGGTAGACTCCTGTCATAAGTTCAATGCACATCCCATTTGTCTTTCTAAATGAGGATTAATCACCTTCGCCTGTGTCCACTTTCTTGATTATCTTCTTTAGGTGTGTAGATTTCATTATGTTTATCATGTCTTGTAGGTCTATATAAGCGAGTATATACCAAGTTTGTCTTTCTCCTTCTGGGATACTTCACTCAGAATGATCTTTTCTAGATCCCACCACTTGCCTGCAAATTTCATGATTTCCTCCTTTTTGATTGCTGAGTAGTATTCCATTGTGTAAAAATACCACAATTTCTGTATCCATTCCTCCGTTGATGGACATCTGGGTTGTTTCCAAGTTCTGGCTATTACAAATAAAGCTGCTATGAACATGGTTGAACAAATGTCCTTCCAAGTGGATCAAGGACCTCAACATAAAACCAGATACTCTAAATCAGCTGGAAAAAAAAGTGGGAAACAGCCTAGAACTCATTGGCACAGGAGACAACTTCCTGAACAGAACACCAACATCACAGGCTCTAAGAGCATCAATCAATAAATGGGACCTCATGAAACTGAAAAGCTTCTGTAAAGCAAAAGACACTGTCATCAAAACAAATAGACAGCCTACAGATTGGGAAAAAATCTTCACCAACCCTTTATCTGACAGAGGGCTAATATCAAGTATATATAAAGAACTAAAGAAGCAGAAAAGCAATAAACCAAGTAATCTACTTAAAAAATGGGGAACAGAGCTAAACAGAGAATTCTCGAAAGAGGAACATCGAATGGCAGAGAAACACTTAAAGAAATGCTCAACCTCATTAGCCATTAGGGAAATGCAAATCAAAACGACCCTGAGATTTCACCTTACACCCATCAGAATGGCCAAGATGAAAAACTCAAGTGATAGCACATGCTGGAGAGGTTGTGGAGAAAAGGGAACCCTCCTCCATTGCTGTTGGGAATGTAAACTGGTACAACCACTTTGGAAGTCAATCTGGCACTTTCTCAGACAACTAGGAGTAGTGCTACCTCAAGACCCAGCTATACCACTCCTAGGTATATACCCAAAATTTGCTCGAGTATTTATAATTTTAAAGATTGCTTTAATTATGTCTTTGTGTCTATGCCATACCTGGGAAGGTCTCCATGGAATCCAGAAGAGAGAACCAATCTGCTGTAACTGGCTTTATAAGCAGTTCTAAAATGAGTAATCTTGGTGCTGGGAACCAAGTTCGTGTCTTCAGCAGGCTCACGGAGCTCTCTTAATCATGGAGAAACTTCTCTGTCAGTGAGGCTATAATATTTTTCTCTGAAAGGAAACTGGAGGCATATCTTTCATAAAATATTTTTATTCATCTTTACATGAAATCATGAAGCTAAGTAATCTACATTTGATTACACAAATTATAGTTATTTTTCTTTCAGTAAAGCTTCAGTGTTCTGCTTCTAGGCATTGGCAGCCATGAATATTTTTTCTTATTGTATCTCTGGCTTCTACTATTCAAGCTGACAGTCAGCCACTTCTGAAAGACAGAAGTCCACTCTCTCATTTAATCTCCTCACTCTTCATCTCAGGACAAGCAAGTCCAGGACACTCATCAGCAGCAGAATTTCCATGACAGTTTACCAAACTGTGGAACTCAGTCTTGCTAAAGACCATTTATATGGTTCCTTTCAGCTGTTTCATTCAATGTAAATCTCCAGGGATTCTTTTTAAAGCAAATTAGGGATGGGAATGCGTTTTCCAAGATAATCTCTATTCAATAAATGACAGTGCATCTTAGAAATAAGGAAGTTTGGCCAGATCTGTTCTCTGTTACCTTATCAAAAACTCCATGATGAGTGTTACCAGCTATGTAGCAAACTGTAGCCCCTATACATGAGTGATTTTTTCAATTTTTTTTCCTCTTTATTATTATTATTATTATTAATTACACTTTATTCATTTTGTATCCCCCCATAAGCCCCTCCCTCCTCCCCTCCCGATCCCCCCCTACCTCCCCTTTCTTCATGAATGCTCCTCCCCACGTCCACTGATAGGGAAGGTCCTCCTCTCCTTCCTTCTGATCTAAGTCTATCAGATCACATCAGGAATGGCTGCATTGTCTTCTTCTGTGGCTTGGTAAGGCTGCTCCCCCCTCAGGGGGAGGTGATCAAAGAGCAGGCCAATCAGATTATGTCAGAGGCAGTCCCACTTCCCATCACTATGTAGGTATTAGAAATCCTTGGAAAATGGCGTTAACTGATGTTTATAACAAAGCCAGAATGTTTTGCTATTTTCCAGTAGAATTGACAGTTGTTTGAAGGAAAGGCATTGTTTTCAAGTCTTCAAAAAGTTCTCATAGACCAAGAAATCCTGTTCAATCTGTGAAAAGCATGTGACTTTCCAGTATGCTCTTTTTCATATGTGTCTGCCAGGATTTTTCTGCTATTCCTTATTTATAGAAGACTTTCTTGTAAAACTAAATTCAAGTAACTTGTTTCTGACAAGAGAAAACCGTTTTGAAATTATAAACTATATAATGCCACTTCTAGTTATACAATTATTTAATTGTATGGCACAGTGATATTAAACCTATCACAGTGTATTAGTTAATCAATAGAAAAGTCAATATCTTAAGTTAGCAACTATGGAGAACTGTCCAGGATAATTTTCTCTCCAGCACAAGTCATGGGATTAGAGAAAAGCAAAATTCGGTGTTCTCTAAATGAAAATGAATCCATATTTGATTCAGAGGTTCTGGCTCTAAATGTTGGTGTGACACACTTTCTGTATTAATCCAGACTTTTATTTAGCCAATCACATTTTAAATTATTTCTATGATGTTTGTACCTTATTTTTCACCTTGCATTCTCTTATCTTTCTGTCCCAAGTGGCTTTTCTTTATAGCTTTTACTACAATTTGATTTATTTCTTGATTTCTCTGTCATTCTTCCTTCTCCTGTATACCAGAAGTTAAGAACCATGGGGCTAACAGACCTGTGTTTTCAAAAGTAGAGTACCAGAAGTATTTTGATTGAAAAAAAATAGTCATTCACAAAAACAAACCAAGGCTCACTATTCTTGAAAACATTGTTATTCATCCTATATAATTATTTGGAATTACGGGGGGGAACTTATCTCATGTAAACAGAAATATATCTTGACATTAATGACTATCTAGTAGTAAGTAAAACTGCTCTACAAAAATAAGGGAGGGAGTGTGGGGTTGGGGAGGGAATGAGGGAGCGGGATACAGCTGGGACACAGAGTTAACAAAATGTAACTAAAAAGAAAAAAATAATAATAAAAAAAGAAAAAAAATAAGAGAATCTCTTCAAGTAGAAGAAAAAGTTGGCTATCCTGTACTTACCCTAATGCTGCTATTGTTCTTCCTTGGATGAAATCATGTCCCTGCTCTCTTTTTCTAATCAATACTATACAACCACAGTATCATAGTGAAGACTTTCATACCTAAACAAAACTATTGATTTGCCGTTTTATGAGAGAAGTCAATAAAAGAAAAGACTATCGGTATCTTGCCTCAATTACTTGAAAAAAAAAAAAAAACCTGAGGGGGTTTCACTTTCTCCTATTTTGTTGAGCTACAGGATCCATTTCTAGCATTCTTGGGCTTTGTGATTTCAGAACTTGGCATAAATATCTACTGTCTTACATGGCTTACTTTAACTAAAACAGACCACTGTTTGGTATATATCCCCTTTCTTGCTTTATTTTCTGTGGAAATGTGCAGTAACTCCTGCATAGCTAACTTGCTTTTGGTTACTGACTCCGTCTTTTCCAGGACCCTTAATATTTTGCTGAAGTGACAGGAGTAGTTTATTTCTAGAATGAGCTTGTTATTGAACACGGTGTATTTTTTAAAATTGAGTTTCTTGCATAGCCTAGCTATAAAGTCAACAGCTATATTGAACAGAGTTTGCATATATTTTTCTACCAATATATGTCATTCTTTTTATTTGATGACAAGTTTGCATTTTCCTTCTTAAAGCAGAGAACTATAATTTTTGTTAAGGCCAAATTATCATTTCTGTTTCTTTTTATTGTGGATATTTGGTGTCATATTGAAGAAATATTTATTTCAGTAACAAATATTTTCGTTAGGTTTGGAGTATCATGTTTTACATCAGTTAAATTTCTTAATTGTTAAAACATGTAAATTCAAAGATTTTGTTTATATGTAACTATTTGCTTTGAAAAAAAAATTACCTGGCCCCAAAAGAGTTCTGGGCTTTCCTCTTGGTTTATTATGGCTCATCTGAGAGTATCTTTGTCCAATGCTAGCCCATTAAGTTTTACTATGCTGTTGGTCACATGAATTCAGTTTTAAAGTAGGGATTGCCATGCTAACATGACCGACCAATATGATTTGAGATCAAAGACTTCAGACCATTTGGTGTGAGTTGACCTAGAAAAGATGGAATTCAACAAATAGGAAACCAAACAACCAATTAAATATACACTGAGGAATGACAGAATAATGTGCCCTGATTCCACAGACAACAAAAATGAATAACAAAGACTGCAGGTGATTATTCTAAAAACAGAAATGCTGACTGAAATATTTCCACAGCATGAACATCAGATGAATTGTTTGAAAGAATTTAACACTTTTTTTTTTTTTTTTTTTTAACAAATGCTCATGTTGGGACACTTTCAGTTGTGGTATAAGTAATTTGACATGGCATCACTTTGCTCCAAACTAACTAATGGTATACCCACAGATGAAAACTATTCCTACTCTTCATCAGAAAGCTTCTCCTTACAATGAATGACAGTGAGTGCTGAGCCTACTCATGGATGCTCAGGGTCCTGAGAATAAATGACAAGTGAGGACCAAAACACAAACAGGAGTTTTGAACTAATGGATCCATTACTCAGTTGTCATTGCACACAAGGAGGCAAAGAGAATAGAGGGCCAGAAGACTGGGAGAAGAGTTGCAAAATGTGGTCCTCTAGATTCGACACAACGATTACAGTCATGTATTAATAGCAGCTGTTGTCACCTGCTTTGAACCTCTGTAACTGCCTCTGTCAATAATCACTCATGCATGGGCTAAGTGCTCGTGGGGCCCTTCATTTACTGCTAATCTGTTAGGTATTAATGGGTTCTGTGAAAGGATCACAAATTGTCTTCTGTTGTGCATCCTCTGCATAGTCCACCAGTTGCTGATAAATAGTTCCAAATTCACAAACATACTGATAGATATTCCTGGTAGACAAATCTAGTAAGGAAGCAGTATTGATCAAAGATGTCAGAAGGTAGGTGACAGGTGGAAGTGATTCATTGACATCCATATCTATCAGTAAAAATAGTTTATATTTGGAGCATAGGAACAAAACATATTCTGTCTTTGAGATGGGGGGAAACAAAAGAAGGAAGAAAGGGAATAGAGGAATGGTCAGTGAGAAAAATGAAATAAAACACGACAATCTGCATCAATGGCAGAGTTGAATTCAGACCATGTCAGTAACAGCATTTGGAACTAAGATGGTTTGTATTAAAATGAGCTAATTCACCAATCCCGCAATGTTTCAACTTGAAAGTTTCACATTTCCCTCCAGGGCAGAATGGTACCTGTAGGTGCTATGAGATTTTCATCTAGAAAGTATTAGCTGCTGGCTTAGATTATTTCCACTGTCCTCTGCCTCATTCTGACTGTCCCGTGAAGATCACAGACACATACCCGAGTGAAACCTCTCTGACCACGATGCTCTTATGTGACTGAACAGTTTGTATTTTCCCACTGACATGGAAAGAAAAGAAGCTTCATTTTAATTTTTTTTTTATTTTGTTGGACTGAGTTCATCCAAAATACTTTTCATATGCTTTTATCAAAATTTTGGTATGAGAAAAGCAAATCCATTCACAACATGGAAATACAAATTTACAGAATTTTCAGCCACAATAACATATCAAGAAGTTCCAACTTGGGTTTAAGATATTTATTATACTGTGAATGTATTAAGCATTCCAGAACAGACACATTTCCTTTCGTTGCACTTTCATAACATGCACAAACCCTTGAAATCAGGAGTTTCTAATAGAAATGCTGATTCTTCCTTACTCTGCTAAACTGAACTGTGCTGTGCTGATAAGAGGGAAATGTATCTTTGACTTTGGAAGCCTCGTCATCTCTCCAAATCATGATTAGTGGGTGGCGGGACAATATAACACCATAACAGCGAGTTGTATGCAAAGAAGCTCAGATTTGAAATATGAATCATTTGCCGGTGCAAGAGATGAAGATGGCAGTTGTAATCTCTTCAGATTCATAATTTACCAAGTGGTAGGCAGGTCAGTAGTGATTGATCATCCCTAGGGATGGTTTTAGTAATGTAAAAATCATTTTGTAATACAACACAAGTGTGAGGTTGAAAAGTTTCTGGCTGTCCTTAGCTCGCCTCTAGGTAAGTCTTAGAGAAAGGCTTACTCCTGAAAATGGATGCACATTGCTTACTGCTATATACCCTACTCTTGGAGCTTATCATTGTGTCTATTAGGCTTTATACAGTGGATTGTTCACAGTATGAAAACGTTTTTATTGTGTGAGAACAAGCATTCTCTACAGAATGAGGTTTCACAAAGAACTATGGGTTTAGCTACCATATAAGAGAAGGACATTTGTCACTGCCTCTCTTGTCAACAAAAAGCACTTTGAGATGGAATTATTCAAAGAATATAGGGTCAGAAAGACTGAACTCACTCCCAACAATAAAACTAATACTCTATTGTGTTCTACTATAGCAAACGGTATTTTTTTTCCATTCAAACACATCTGGAAAAGACACATGAAGAGCCAAACAAAGAAGATAGAGAGGTCCTCACCACAGACTTTGTGTTGGGTTTTGCTTTATTGTCACCCAGAGAAAGCTTGCAAAATTGTGAAGCTTGGGACACAGCACAGATAGAGTTCCTCAGAATATGAAAGGGTCTTTCTTTTGACTCCACATTCCTTCTTCTAATATTCTCTCTCATTCTCCTTCAAAGAAGATTTCTGTGTGTTATTTTGTGGTGGGCGAGAGCTGAGCCATCACTCACTGGGGATTTCTTTTTCCAAAATTCAACCCTTCTACAGCCATGGTCTCCAGGGTTCTGTCTGAATATGAAGTTAAAGAGGAGGTAAAGACAAATTTGGTATAGAAACTTGCAGAATGTGATTATTCTCATCCCATGGGATAGCCAAGCTACCACTGAGGGCCATGCCTGACTCTGCAAAATGGAGATTTTTATACAGATTTGTAGTACTAAAATCACAGTTTTAATTCTAGGATCATTTTTTTCTCTGCTTCTGTTGGAACGGAAATTAGAAGCCATATTTAGAGTGGATATAGAAGGAGTCCCATGGGAATATTTGTCAAAACAGGAATCTTCCTACATATCCTGCATTGCCTGCTGCCTTTCATAAGCTGAGGAGTAGAATGCCTCATGATAGAAACCTTGTGCTCTACAGAGGAAGCGTCAACACCCATGTGTGTATATTACAGCAAAAGCAACAAAGGCTTGCTTAGTTAGAAACCAAATAATTAATTAGGATGCCAATCTAGATAATGACTATGTGAAATTGCTGGGGAGCTTTTCAGTTTTTCCTCTTAGAGATTTAGTGTTGCAGAAGTAAATTTTCCATATAATCCAGACAAGGCATTCAAGTTTATTTGTTATGGTTTTCATTTCAAACATCCCTACAAAGGCCTGCCAGCTGATGTCTTGTTTGCTAGTTTGGGTGGTGTTGAAAAGGACATAGTGCACCTTTAAAGCATGTGATCTAGTGAGCTGTTTGGGGAAGACCCTTGGGATTTCTACTTCGTCTTCTCTCCTCTCCCTCTTTCTTGCTTCGTGGCTTCCCTGAAGTAAGCTGTACCTCAGTCATAAGCTTCCATTACAGACCCAATTCAATAGGACCAAAGAACATGGGCAGAGATTTTTGAAACCATGAATCACAATAAAAACATTACACTCTAGGTGTCTTGCCCCTGTGAAAAGAGGCTTACAAAGCATTTCTGAAACAGTCCCAGCCTTAACTCAGCAATCAATTAATAGCTTGCTTCATGTTCTTATCATTCCAATACAAGTTGTCTAGTATATTTGTTTAACACTAGTGAGTGACTAAAAACAGAATCTAATTAGGATTCTCTAGAGTTAAAGAAAGAACAGAAGTCTAGAATGTACAAGGGTATTTAATAAGCTGCTTATGTCATATAGGCTGTGAAGTTCAGCAATGGCTATCTGAACACTGAAGAGACTGAGATTCCTCTGATGCCCAATCCACAGCCTGCATGCTTAACAGTCTCTATCTGGTACTGAAGACCTGAGAAACTGATGAAGAGTTACCAGTCTTGGGGACACATTTGAAATCTAAAAAGTGGGTCCTGATTTCTGAGGTTGGGAGCAATAGAGAGGATACATCCACAAGCAAGAAATGAAGGGCAGTAGGCACAGCAAATAGAGGGGAGATCTTTCTTCTCCAACCTCCTTAGGGTGGGTTAGTGCTAGAAGCTGCAGCTTATTCTGAAGAAGGGTTTTCCCCCATCAGTTGTTCTGTCTAAAACATCACCACAGCTCTTCCCAAGGGTATCTCTCACTTCCTTCCAGATTCGACCAAGTTGACAACCAAGATTAACCATCATGATGTCTAACATGTACTATTAAAATCCGATACTTTGGTACCACCACAATTCATCTGATAATTCCACAATTTCACAGTTCGTTTGGCATTGAGACTGGAGAGTAAATCACCCTCAATGTTCCAAATGCAGAGCTATTTTCAAGGATGCACTCATTAATAGGTCTCATAGAAGACTGTTTGTGTTTGTTTATATATATATATATATATATATATATATTTATATATATACAATTTTATTTTTGTATTAATTACAGGTTATTTATTTTGTATCCCAGCTATATCCCTCTCCCTCATTCCCTCCCAATCCCATCATCCCTCCCTCATCTCCTCCCTGCCCCTCTCTAGGTCCACTGATGGGGAGGTCCTCCACCTCTTCCATCTGACCCTAGTTTATCAGGTCTCATCAGGACTGGCTGCAATGTCCTCCTCTGTGGCCTAGCAAGGCTGTTCCTCCCTCAGGGGGGAGAGGTCAAAGAACCCACCACTGAGTTCATGTCGGAGACAGTCCCTGTTCCCCTTACTAGGGTACCCACTTAGATGCTGAGCTGCCATGGGCTACATCTGAGCAGGGGTTCTAGGTTATTTCCATGCATGGTGCTTGGTTGGAGATTAAGTCTCGGAAAATACCCCTATGCCCAATATATTTGGTCCTAGTGGTGCTCCTGTCCTCTCCAGGTCTTACTAACTCCCCCTTCTTTCATAAGATTCCCTCCACTCTGCCCAAGGTTTGCTTTTTGTTGTTGTTTGTTTTTGGTTTTGTTTTATTTTTTATTTTTATTATTAGTTACATTTTGTTAACTCTGTATCCCAGCTGTATCACCCTCCCTCTTTCCCTCCCCAATCCCACCCTCCCTCCCTCATCTCCTCCCTGGCCCTTTCCAAGTCCACTGATTGGGGAGGACCTCCTTCCCTTTCATCTGACCCTGTTTTATCAGGTATCTTCAGGACTGGCTGCAAAGTCCTTCTCTGTGGCCTAGCAGGACTGCTCCTCCCTTGAGGAGTGGGGATGTCAAAGAGCCTGCCATTTAGTTCCTGTCAGAAATAGTCCCTGTGTCCCTTACTATGGGAAACCAATTGGTTATGAGCTACAATGGGCTACATCCAAGCAGAGGTTCTAAGTTATATCCATACATGGTCCTTGGTTGAGTGTCAGTCTCAGAAAAGACCCTGCGCCCAGATATATTTGGTTCTTGTGGAGCTCCTATCCTTTGCATGTCATACTAACTAGGTATATACCCAAAATTTGCTCAAGTACACAACAAGGACATTTGCCCAACCACGTTTGCAGCAGCTTTATTTGTAATAGTCAGAACCTGGAAACAACCCACATGTCCATCAATGGAGGAATGGATACAAAAATTGTGGTATTTTTACACAATGGAATACTATTCAGCAATCAAAAACGAGGAAATCATGAAATCTGCAGGAAAATGGTGGGATCTGGAAAAGATCATTCTGAGTGAAGTAGCCCAGAAGGAGAAAGACAAACATGGTATATACTCGCTTATATAGACCTACAAGATATGATAAACATAATGAAGTCTATACACCTAAAGAAGATAAACAAGAAAGCAGACACGGGGTAAGATGATCAATCCTCACTTAGAAAGACAAATGAGATGTGCATTGGCTGTATGACAGGAGTCTGCCGCAGAAAGCATTTGAAAGACTCTACCAAGCAGCGTTTCAAAACAGATACTAAGACTCATAACCAAACCCTCGGCAGAGTAAGTTTGCTTTTTAAACAAAGATACCTAATCCTTCTTGAAAGAAATAAATAAAAGGACAGTGATTATTCAAATAGAAGTTTATTTCAAACATACAGCCTAAATTCATTTCAGAGATGAAAGAAAGAACAGAAAATACAACTAATTTGAGCTGGACTCCATTCTAAATGCCTATGGATTTCTTCCTTTTGCATGATGAATTCCCTCACTCTTTCTGCTTTGGTCATACTGAACTATACATTCCCTAAACACTACAAGCACACTAACAATTCACACTCTTGTTCTTGCTTCCTTTATTATCCACCTAAATTCAAGATTTCTTTAATGCAGGCATGAGCTTTGCTAATATTCTTGATCATGTCTAATGGTAAGAGTGTACAGAAGAGTTGGAGATGGGAAGAGGATAGACATCAGTATTTGCAGGTCCAAACAAAGTGGAAACAATAAAGGATTAATAAAGGGACATTAAAGGTGTGTGAAAATATTTAAGGAAAACCACTCAGGAATTTTAAGCAAAATAGAGACTAGAGGTAGTCGTGAAAACAACATAATAAACATAAGTGGCAAAAAAATTCAAAAATAGAAAATATAGATTAACAATTTTCCCTAGGATAATACAGTGAAGGAATTATGTGCACCAAAGATAAACCTTTAAGAAGAATAAACATATAATATGTGTAATTGTAAAAAATTTTAAAAATTGGGAGCTACACATGCATAGAGAGAGTGTGTGTTTGGGATACTGAGGATAAAATTAAAGGGAAAAAGTTCTAAACAAGTAAAAGGGAAACATTCAGAAGAAACTCACAGCACTGGTAAATAAGGACTGAAAAGAGGTCCTTTCAACTTTGTAAATCCCCGAGAGACAGCAAGTAGAATAAAAAGTAGTAGATGCAGTCTGAGTGGAAGCAAGGTGAGATGAACAAAGTTGAAAGCATCACTTTGCCTGAATACTCTTTGTTGGAGCCAGGCGGTATATAGTACTGGGTGACATGAATGGAGACCAAAATCTAGAGACACAAAACAAACTTTTCTATTACAACAATCAAATGAGAATAAAAGTGATTTTGCTTATAATAATGAACACTAATCCAAATCTGGAAGGACACACAGGCCACAGCAAGGCTAATTAAAAAGGACATGCTTATTTTTCCATTAAAAATATTTTAAATATTTCTTTTGCCCTCTTGTTTTAAATTAAATTTTAAAATAGAGGACCAGCTTATACAAACAACGTGTGCCCAAATGATAATATTAAGTTCTGTGGCAGATATGTATATTAACTACTTAGTATATAATATGTGTGATATCCAACATTATAATTTGACTGACATTCCATTATAACAAGCATGACTGCATAGCTGATATCTCTCTCCAGTGTTTTCTATAGTCTCATGGCAATTAGAGTGTTTGGCTATGTCACCAGCCTATATGTGAATAATATATGCAGTAAATGAAAAATAAACTCATTTTCATAGTATCTAAACTTTTATTATAATTGATGACTATTAATAACAATTATTCTATATATATTCTATGAACCAATAATTTTAAATAAGTCATTTGCAGCAATTTAAATACTCAAAAGTTTTTATTTCCTTCTCAATTGTAGAAATAAATAGAGACATAGAGATTAAGTGACTTTTTAAAAGTCAATCAGCTAATAGGTTGATAAGGCATACTCACCAGAAACAAGAATGCTTGCACACATAAATGGGTTAGGAATATTTTTCATTTTGTGTGAATCTCATTATTAAACTCTGTAAGTTGTTGAACAAATTTTGCATATTTTAAATTTATCTCATTTTCTAGTGTTTTCTCAAATAAACTTGCACTGAAATCCCATATTCTTCTCAATCAATAACCAACAAGCATTACATAATAATATTCAGCATTTCTTCCTTTTTTTTTGACAATAGCACCCTCATCAAACTCCCAGCATCCCTTAATAACTTCTGCATGCTATATAATAAGACCGAGATGGCATATTTTAAGGTTTTCAAAATTTTTTAAAAAAATTATAATGGCCTGTGATATATGTGTTTATATCTGTTTGCCTTTATGTGCGCACATGAGTGCGTGTGTGTATGTGTGTGTGTGTGAATGTGTATGTGTATGTGTTTTAAGGGGAGAGAATGTCATCAGATATGATCCTCAATTGATTTCCACCTAATTTTTTTTGAAACAAGGTTTTTCATAAGCCTGGAGCTCACTGATTGGTGTAGACAAGTTGTCCAATGAGCTCCAGGAATCTGTCTCCACCTTCCGGTGCTGGGATTTCAGTTATATCCCAAATGCTATATTTGGTGACTTGCCATAGTTAAGATGGAACTCCTAGCTTCTTACATCTCTGACTGTAATTAATAACTTCTCTATATTAAACTAAGATATTCACTTGACAGAAAAGGCAATAGTTGATCTTAGGAAACTGTGTGTAGTTAATCCTTTGGTGTATTCCCAGGCTTGTTAGCATGTGCTGTGATTCCCTTGCTTTAGGCTCAAGAAAAACTTAAATCAGGTCTTGTTCTTGTTCACAGACTTTCTCGTTCAAATTAGTCCTGGTTTCTAGCTTGTTCTCACTCAGCTACTTTCCCTGAAATTCTGATTAATCATTTTGAAAAGAAGCTTCTTTCCTCATTTTAGTAAGTCCCAGGAAGAACTCAACTATTTTCTTGTTGTCACTTTAACCATTTTCTTGCTTGGTGGCAAGGAAACTGATTAAGAAAGATGGCGCCACAACACGACAGTCCTTTAGGTCCTGTCCTTGGTTGATTTCATGGCCTTGGATATGGTGAGCTGAGATGTAGGTCCACTGACATGTCTCATATTTGAGTAGAATGCTGTGTCCAGCAACACACTGAGAACAATCTAGAGCCCTTTGGTACTTTTGAGAGCTACCCACCTCTTCTGACCTGCAGGACTTTTGGAGCATCATATCTGTCATTTCAGTTCCAAAGTATAAGCTTCTTTATAGTGTGATTTTCATTTAAATCACAGATGAGATAATCCAGAGAAACAGATTCTGGGGTATACATTTTCTAGTGAAAGCAAGTCAATAAAAGAAGAGCCATATACACTTAAAACAAGCAGAGAATATTATAATGAAGTCAAAAGACACATTTTTAAAAACAAAAAAGAAAAACCCTGATAATTAACATTCTGCTAGAAATTGCAAAACAATCTAAAAAGAGTAAAATAAGTCAGATGGACTTGTTTATGGGAAGTGACTTTTCCCTGAAATTTTATTCTTCTGGAAATAGGGTGGTAAATATGAATTAAATATAGGAAAGCTTATGTAGTACTTGTGAATGAGGTCCTTAAATTGTGGTATTACTATTAAATTACATAACCTGGGAGCATGTACTTTTTCAGCAAATTTTTTAATTTACTATAGTAGAATAAAATCATATCATTTTCTCCTTTTCTTTCTTCCCTCCAATCTTTTCTAATAACCCTTTTTTGTTATCTTTTAAATTCACAGCCTTTTTTTCAATGCTTGTTGATATCTATATTACTTATGCATATGTCTATATTACATATATGTAGTTTATGCAATATATTATGTGTGTATTAATAACATAATACACATTATTACCATAATACATACATACTATATTAATGGTATAATACATATATTATATATATATATTAATATATTACTAATACATTAAAATATATATTAGATTAAATATACATAGTGGAATATATGTATATATTCCTAAATAAAATCTGTTCAGTCTGTATAATCTTATTTATGTATACATACATACATAAGTAATATAGTTAATGGTATAATATATATGTATTAATATGTTATTAATACATTAGAATATATGTTAGATTAAATATATATAGTAGAATATACATATATATTCCTGAATAAAACGTGTTTAGTCTATACAATCTTATTTATGTATACAGCTTTAGACATGACCATTTGGTATTGGATAAACAATTGATGTGCCTCCTTGGGAAAGACCTTTTCTCTCATTCTAGGCATTTCTTAGTTGCCTATAGATTTTGCAAATGATTAAATCCTCATAGGAGTTCCTCTGTCTAGTTTTGCATGTCTATTGTTGTCCTTGTTCTGTTCATGTGAGATTTTTTTGTAGGTGTAGCTTCTGGAATTTCTATAAAACACAGTCTCACAGCAAACTCACTGATTGGCTCTTTCAATCTTTCCATTCTCCTTTATTGCAGTGTTTCCTGAGTGTTAGGTGCAGGAATTATTTTGTAAATAAAGCCCTGGCACTGGGCTCCATAACTCTATTTTGATTTAGTGTAGTTTTTGTAATGGTCTCCACCTACTGAATTTATTCAAAGTGTTTCTAAACAACTTTATTTTAACTTAAATATATTTTTATTATTTTTATTTTTATTAATTACAGTGTATTCATTTTTTAACCCAACTTTATCTTGTAGTTATGCTAGCTTTTGCATTTCAAACCTTTCCTCTCTGATCATGCTCTGATTTTGCTGACTTTGAAATCTCTGATGAGGCTGTTTCAGGGTCCTTGAGATAAGCCACATAAGTTTTAAAAGAGGCCTTATCAGCTAGCATGTACAAAATATTTAGTAAATATTTTATTAATGAAGCATTAATTGATAGGATCAGCACACTTTAAATTTCTAACTAAGTCATTCATATGCATATATACATTTGTTTATATAACACATAATTTTTTATGAAATATTTATTAATTCTAAAGGGCTTTTCTATGACCTGACTAGTTACCCAATAATTGAGCCAAAGAACTATTTGTTTATTTAAACAGCTTTAGCACGGCAACTCAGCAGGCATCATTTAAAATAATTTTTTAAGCTAATCTGGCTACCCCCAGCTCCACTCCCCAAGTTATTTGCCGACATGGATTTTGTCTGGGATGGATCTGCTCCATCAGACTATGTCCTCTCTCTTTCTCTCCATCTTCTTCCTTCTCTTTCAGTCACTAGTTTCTCCTCCCTTGTGGTCCCTCTCAGACCTCAACCCTGAGAA
This sequence comes from Psammomys obesus, assembly GCF_907164565.1. NCBI lineage: Eukaryota > Metazoa > Chordata > Mammalia > Rodentia > Muridae > Psammomys > Psammomys obesus. The sequence continues at coordinate 16,253,374 of NW_026588752.1, read as the reverse complement.
CTGAAGCTCTGATGCCCAGTTACTGGCTGTCCAACTTTCTTATTAGCCAATCAGAGATAATTGGGGAACAAAGTTTATATAACATCATCTGGTGTACATAAGAACGCACTCATCTGGACTTTAACCAGATCCCTGAAGCTAGAATTTACCATTTGAATACACAGCAGCACACCGACCCCAACACGTAATTCTATAATGTTTAATTGAGGATATTTGTTAAGTCTGAAGGTTCCAAACACAGATAAGATAAAAGACAGAACATAATTTTGTCTGTATCAATTCCATTTATCACAAGTCACTTAGTGTACTTGTGTTGATATAAAATGGAACTCAGGTCCTTGAGTATCCTAGGTACTGAACTATTCTACCTTTATTTCAATTCTGTTAACACTAACTCTAATATGATTAATTTTTCCTTAACCTTTGCATATTACGTCTTATGAAATTCTCTTTTTCTTGGACAGAATAGAAATTGCTTCAAATTATGAGGGAATTGGAACAAAGATATTTAAATACTAAATTAAGTAAATATTTAAGAATAATTCTATTTGAAGCTTTTAGAAAAGAAATTAAGTTCAGAAAATTTAATAAAACTGGCTGAGTTTTAATAACACGTTTAATTTAAATTAATTGATCTATAGGTATTATCCACTTTGACCAATGGAGTATTTGATTGGGTGTTTTCTAGATGTAAATGAGATTCTAGAACTCAGAGCTCTCAAGCATTTCAGTTTGATAAGGAGGAGAATAAAATGCTGTTTTTCAATTAAACAGAGATGTTTTCATATCATCAAGTAAAAAATGTCCACAAACTCCTGAAAACTCAGATCAAAAGGGGTCTGTAATAAGCAATAAACAGAAACAGTTTCAACAGCTCAATGCTACATCTATTGTAGTCAGAAAGGCTTCAGAGGTTACAAAGAAAATTCTAGGATGGAGATTTCAATCATTTCAGTCAGAAGCTAGAGAAATCACATCAATTAAAAAATTTGAAACTATTCAAGTAAAAACAATTAAATAGATGGGTTCAGTAAAGCCTGACAATTAAATTTTCTGTGTCCATAAGGGTGCAAGGCATGGCGGATTATGATAAAGATCAGATTTCAAGTCATAAAAATTTCCATTTTGAAAATGAGAAAAATAACGTACATTATATAATTGCCTGTTCCACTTTTTGGCCTCCTGCCCTATTCCTGCCATGCTCTAGTAAACTGTATTTTAGAAAAGGGCACAATATTATAACATTTCAGAATGTAACAAGATTACATATTTGTAGAATGCTAACCATGGCATACTTTTCAACCACTGCCCATAATGAGTGACATTCATCTTTGAAATGTTTTGTGTGATATTTTTCCTTATTAGTAAAACTGAAAACTAACAAACCGTTTGTGTGTGTGATATAACCATATATATACATATATATGTATATATAATTATATATATATTATAATATATATATATACATATCACACTTGGTTGTAACTTTATAAGTTCAGTTTTGGAACCAGAATGTAATGAAAATGTATTTATTGAATTGTGTTTTGAAAACTTTGTATGACATTTTAGAAAAATAAACTTAGATTAATAAGAAATACTAATTTATAAAAATAAGTACAGTATATAAAACTTAAACAAAGAAGGTCATGACAGGGATGGCAAGCTGAATGAATTTTACAGAATTTCCTGGGATTTAAGCAAATTATATGGAAAAGTAAGTATGTTGGAAGTTCCTCTTCAGTTTTCATCTGTTTTTGTTTGTGTTTTTTTGTTTGTTTGTTTTTTTTTTTTTTACTGGTAACAACACTATATGTAAAGAAATATCACCTAACTTTTGAAAATTTTTCTTCTTTGAAAAATAACCAATTGATCATCTTTCATAACCTTCATAATTTTATTCAAAAAGTATTCACTTTCAAGACTGAAAATGATAAACAATTTCTATCCTTTCATCAAAACTCTTCACCCAAATTATAACAATATTCATAGACTAATTTTACCATACATTAAAGAACATTATCATATGTAAATAATAATTTCTATCTAAAATGAAATATTGTAATTTAAATGAGTAACCTTTAGTGCCACTGAATATTCTCTTTTGTTAACTTGTGTGTTCTTGATATCCATGATGAATTGTGTTATATATTTTATAATTAATATCGATATAAATAAGAAAGAAGTACTTGAAAATTACCTCCCCTGTTCCCCCCAAAAAAAATTTATGCACAGGCCAAAGTTCTATTGTGTAGTTAGTACAAAACAGATAGTTCAGTTATCAAATATTTTAATTAATTAATTGTATTCAGAATATTCTGTATATATCATAAAATATGCTAGAAAACCTGTGAAAATACAGCTTATCTATCTGTCTACATACCTGTTCGTCTCTCCAGATACTCAAGAAATGTCTTAGCTCTTTTACTTACTAAAAATACCTATTTTATAGCCTATTAGGTTTCCTACCATATTTTCAGAGTACTTTCATCCCATTTTCCTTTGACAAAACAATCCATCAAGCACTATTACTGCAAAATTGTTGTATCATTTTGAAAGATATCAGATTTTGACATGGCTGACTTGTAGAATATTTGAATAGTACTACAAAAAACACTTATTTTTCCTTCTTTCAGCTGAATTAGAAATCAGCCTTCATACAGAACTTAGGTTGGGATTTGTTAGCATTATTAAGCCATTTTAAACTAAGAAAATTTGGGTTAGAAAAATCTTCATCACATGAAAATGAATATCAATTAAATATCTTCAAAATCAATAAGAGTAAGGTGTTCAATGAGTAAAAGCACTTGCCTTTCAGGCATGAAGATCCGTGCTGAATAAGCAGAACCATGTAGATATATGTAGGGCAGTATATGCCCCTTACCCTGACTCTGCAACAGTGAGACAGGAGGCAGAAACAAGAGAAGCCTGGCAGTCTTTCAGTCCAGATAACCTCATATTATCAACAGAAACAAACAAACGAACAAACAAACAAACAATGCTCTGCCACAAAAAAAGTGAACAATTAGGACTAAGACCTAGTTAGAGTTATATCAAGATACTTTATGGATTTGGTGGCTATTGTGAAGGCCGTTGCTTCCCTAATGCCTTAATTTCTTTCTCAGACCTTTTGTCTTTTAAACTCTGATAGGTGTTATTATACACACACACACACACACACACACACACACACACACATAAAACTACAAATACACAAGTGTATGCACACACAAAAATATAAACAAACAAAAACACACACATACAGAAACACACAGACATACAAAAACACACAAACAAATACACACAAACATGCACTCACAAACACACTCCACACACACACACACACACACACACACACACATCTAGGACACTTACAGGTTAAAAAAATGAAAGAAACATGTAAGGCAGTGACATAAACCTTAGGATGACCACTAGCTTTGATCCCAGTTTCTGTTCGTGTAGAAGTGTCACAAATGGCCACTGTTATTGGGACTATTATAGACCACTTGATGATGCATCCTGATCAAAAACGTTCTGAAACTCCAACTATCAACTATGAAGGTTGAAGTGTATAGGGAGGTGACTTTTAAAATTCATATTAAGTATAACGGAATAAAATCAGAAATCTGTTTCCATTCAGCTCATATGCTAAAGGCTGAGAATCACAGGTGGCTAATCCTTTGACCAATATTGAATGTTTTCTACAGGAAGAAATGAGCTGATGCCTATTCAGCCCAGACAGGGTATCAATGACAGACTAAAAATGATTTCACCCTAGTGTAGTTTGGGAAGGCCATCAGTAATGAGACCGATTACAGAAACAAGGGGGGAGTGAAGGGAAGCTGCAGAACTGAAAGCCTATTGAGCAGTGGTGGACCTGAGCAAAGCTTAGTCCCTGAGGCTGTCTACCCATCTGCCAGGAAGCTCTACTGAAGATTTATTTTACAGCTAATTGTACTGCTTGTATAGCCTTGGGGAGAGGCCTCATGAGTCTTCTGTCACTTCCGAATTTTTTCTAAGTCTTATGAGTCCCCCTGCCTTTTCCAAGAAGGGATGCTTCCATTCAGAGGAGGATAGCTACACAAAATCAGTGCAGAATATATGTCTCCTCTAAACAAATTGAGTAAGGCTCACACTTAGGTAACTCTCACTCATTTAAGTGTTTCTCCTCATCTGTTCTCTTTGTTTTAATACAAAATTGATGAGAAGAATGAATCTGAAGAATTTTATCTTTTACTCACTCCAAACTGATATTTAAGGAAATAAGCATTATGTATCCCATAAAGAAAAACTGAACAACTTGTTTAAATCTTCTGTTGCTGGTTCAGAAGTGCTCACTTCCACTAAACGCATACTCTTTTAACTACAGTTTCAGAGAGGAGAAAGACATAATTTTGGGGTCAGCTTCAACATGCCATCATTTGTTTCTCAAGAATTTCAAAATATTTATTTTGTGGAACACACATTTGTGAGGATATATTTGTAAACTAGGTTATAGCATTAATTTTCAAATTATCATATCTTATAAACTGGAAAAAGTTAGCTGACACCAATTTTCATCTAGACCTTGAACCCAATGTAAAATATTAAATCTTTTATACATAAAATGAAGTGAAAAACAGACCATTTTATCACAAATTTTAGCATATAATTCCTTCATTGTTTATGCCACAATCATTGTACACGGATTAATAATTATAATTTCTGAACCTAATAATTTATGCATTGATATTTTGTCCCTGTCATGTTTTTAATTTTTGCAATTAATTGTTTTAATAATAGAAAGGTTAATTGCACCATTCATCAGAATAGCTTACTGTGAAATAGTAGACAAATAAGAACTTTCTAGATAAAGGGCACACTTACTAATCAAGCTCGTCACTTAGGTAGAAAAAAAACTGAGTGCAATAGCCAAATACTTTCATGTAATTTGCAAAATCGTGGGTTTTAAAAAAAACCTACTAAACCAATAGAGTTCAAACATATTAGCAAATCTCTACATCTAGTCAGACGCATCCAGAGCATCATGCCTTGACCTATGTGTCAATCTGTGTACATACATGTGTGTGTTGTAAACACATGTATACACTGCTCTGTACCATTTATTAAATGATAACCTGGAAATCCATGCTTCAAATCAGACAAACATTATAAAAGAAAAAGGCAAGAATTGTTTTTTTTTTCTTTCACAAAACTTGAATTCCAGTAATTAGTAATGAACAGTGGATGAAATCTAGATTATTGGTCTAGTGTCATTATCATTGACTTTCAACTAAAATATTACCTCATAGCTATAAGATGATCATTGAGACACCAACATTTTCATCCATATTTTACTAAGGAAAAAATAGTATATGGGGAATAATGTACAGCTGAGTTATTTGAACCAGTAAAAGATCTTTTTACAGAGTTCATATTATGATGTAAGTTTAAAGTACATGCAATGTACATCTGTCTTCCTAAGTGTAAGTGTGTGTGTGTTCCTATACAGTTAATATTTCTCAACAAGGTATAAAAGTATCAATTTCATGAGGTCCCATTTATTGATTATTGCTCCTGTGCTGTTGGTGTTCTGTTCAGGAAGTTGTGTCCTGTGCCAATGAGTTCAAGGGTATTCCCCACTTTTTCTCGAGGAGGACCTCCCCTATCAGTGGATTTGGGAAGGGGCATGAGCGAAGAAGGGGGAGGAAGGGTGGGACCAGGAGGGGAGGAGGGAGGGGCTTATGGGGGAATACAAAGTGAATAAACTGTAATTAATTAAAAAAGAAAGAAAATTAGCAAATCCAAAAAAAAGTATCTTTTATTTGTCTGATATAATTGTTGTCTCAGAGGCTTACTGCCTTTGTCATCTAACCTAACCTTAGTCCTGGAATCTTCTAGCTTCCATACAACTTAATCTAGGCCTAGAATGTTTACTATCTCTGAGACTTACTGCTCAATATACTCACCATTTCTAGCTCTTTCTGAGCTCTGACTGCCTGGATCAACTCAGTTGTTCTAACGCTAACTTTTGTCCAAGCTGACTGATTTAAACTGGAGTCTCTCAGCTTCTGACAGAATTGCTTTTCTTGGCCTCAAAGTAGCAATCTCTTCTAATCTTCTGGCTCCTTCTATCTTTACCTGTGCCTAGCTTGTTCTCTAACTTTCTCTCTCTCTGAAACCTGTCTCTATACAACTGTCCCCATAAGACTATCTCCACTGTCTCTATCTTTCTCTCTCTCACACACTCTGTGCTGCTCTCTTAAGTCACCTTTCTTTTCTCTCTGCTCTACAGAAAGTTGGGCATCTCCTATTAAATCTTTTAAATATCATTTTTATTTATTCACTTTGTAGCCAAGCTGTGGCCCCACCTTCATTCCCTCCCAATCCTGCCCTCTATATTTCTCTCCCTCATCTCCTCCCATGCCCCTTTCCCATTCCACTGATGGGGAAGACCTCCTCCCCTTCCATGTGACCTTAGTTAGCCTATCAGGTCTCATCAGGACTGTCTTTCAGAGTCTTCCTCTGTGGCCTGATATTGCTGACCCCCCCCCAACAAAGGGGAAAGTGATCAAAGAACTAGCCATTGAGTGGATGTCAGAGACAGTTCCTGTTCCCCTTCCTAATGAACCCATTTGGAGACTGAGCTGCCATGGGCTACATCTGTGCAGGGGTTCTAGGTTATCTTCATGAATGGGCCTTGGTTGAAGTATCAGTCTCAGAAAAGACTCCTGGGCCCAGAATTTTTAGTTCTGTTGTTCTCCTTGTGAAGATCCAGATCCTTCCAGGTCTTTCTGTCTCCCCCTACTTCCATAAGATTTCCTGCACTATGCCCAAAGTTTGGCTATGAGTCTCAGCATCTGCTTTGATAACGCTGCTGGTATAGTCTTTCAGAGGCATTCTGTGGTAGGCTCCTGTTTTATTCCTTGTTTTCATGCTCTTCCAATGTCTATCCCATTTGCCTTCTGAATGAAGATTGACCATCTTATCCAGGGTCTTCCTCCTTGCTTAGCTTCTTTAGCTATACAGATTTTAATATGGTTTTCCTATATTAAATGTCCGATGTCCACTTACTAGTGAGTATATACCATTTGTGTCTTTCTGTTTCTGGGATACCTCACTCATGATGATCCTTTCTAATTTCCACAATTTGCCTGCAAATTTCATGATTTCTTGTTTTTAATTGCTGAGTAGTATCACATTGTGTAAATATACCACAATTTCTGGATCCATTCTTCCATTGAGGGGCATCTGGGTTGTTTCCAGGTTCTGGCTATTACCAAGAAAACTGCTATGGACATGATTGAACAAATATCCTTGTTGTGTACTTGAGCATATTCTTGAATAAATACCTAGGAGTGGACTAGCTGGATCTTGAGGTAGCAGTATTCCTAATTGTAAATAAGCACAGGCTCTAAGATCAATAATCAATAAATGGGACCTCATGAAACTGAAAAGTTTCTGTAAAGCAAAGGACACTGTCGTCAGAACAAAAGACAGCCTACGGATTGGGAAAGAAACTTCACCAACCCTATATCTGACAGAGGGCTAATATTCAGAATATATAAAGAACTCAATAAGTTAAACAGCAGCAAATCAAGCAATCCAATTTAAAAAAACAGGGTACAGCGCTAAACAGAGAATTCTCAATAGAGGAATATGGAACGGCAGAGAAAAACTTAAAGAAATGCTCAACATCCTTAGTCATCAGGGGAATGAAAATCAGAATGACCCTGAGATTTCACCTTACACCCATCAGAATGGTTAAGATCACAAACTCAAGTGACAACACATCCTGGAGAGGATGTGGAGAAAGGATGTGAACCTTCCTCCATTGCTGGTGGGAATGTAAACTTGTGCAACCACTTTGTAAATCAATCTGGCACTTTCTCAGACAATTAGGAGTAGTGCTATCAAATCTTCTGATTCCTCACTTTTCCTGCCCTCAGTTAGACATCACTTTCAAAAGTGTGCTTCCATCTACAAAACTGCTTTTACCTTCGTTGTTTGGGATTAAAGTTATGTATAAGGTCTTGTCTGTGCTCTAGACAAAGGCATTAAATGTGTGTGCTAAGGACATGTCCATATTCCAGCCAGAGTAGCCATGTTGCTGGATTTAAATCCCTGTACTAGTGCTCACTTCGGCAGCACATATACTATAATCGGAAAGATACAGAGAAGATTAGCATGATCCCTACACAAGGATGACATGCAAATTCGTGAAGCATTCCATGTTTTTCTATCAAAGCAGATGCTGAGACTTATGGCCAACTGTTGGGCAGAGTGCATGGAATCTTAAGTAAGAAGTGGGAAATAGTAAGAGCTGGAGAGGATGGGAACCCTACAAGGAGAGCAGCAGAACCAGAAAATTTGAACACATGGAACTTCCCAGAGAATCATACTCCAACCAAGGACTGTTCATGGAGATAACCTAGAACCTCTGCACAGATGTAGCACATGAAAGTTCAGTGTCCAAGTGGGTTACATAGGAATGGGAAGAGGGACTGCCTCTGACATAATTTGATTGGCCTGTTCTTTGATCACCTCCCCCTGAGGGGGGAGCAGCCTTTCCAGGCCACAGAAGATGACAATGCAGCCACTCCTGATGTGATCTGATAGACTAAGATCAGAAGGAAGGAGAAGAGGACGTCCCCTATCAGTGGACTTGGGGAGGGGCATGTGTGAAGAAGGAGGAGGGAGGGCAGGATCGGGAGGGGAGGAGGGAAGGGCTTATGGGGGGATACAAAGTGAATAAAGTGTAATTAATAAAAAAATATTAAATTAAAAAAAATCCCTGTACTAAAAGAAGCTCTTTCACCAGATCAGATAGTGATATGGCCAAAGACACAAATGAGACTATCTAAACTCTTAACAATACAAGGACTTGAATATGGTGTGTACTCTTTCTTATTGGACTTGGTTTTATGTTAGTCAGTTGTGATAAGACACCTGTAAGAGGTGGCTCAGAGGTTAAGAGCACAGGCTATTCTTCCAAAGGTCCTGAGTTCAATTCAGAGCAACCACATGGTGGCTCACAACCATCTGTAAGGAGGTCTGCCGCCTTCTTCTGGCATGCAGGCAGGGTATTGTATAAATGATAAGTAAATAAATCTTTAAAAATGTAAAAAAAAAGACACCTATAGTAAACTACTTTTTAAGTAGTTTAAAAAGTAGTTTAAAAGTAGTAAACTACTTTTTAAGTAGTTTACTATAATGGCTCAGTTTCAAAGATTACAGTCTGTGGACACTTGGCTGCACTGCCTTTGGAACTGTGGTAAGTTGAAGAACATATGAGAATAGTTGATTTAAGAAAGCTCTGTACTTCATGGTAGTTGAGATGGCAAATTCCTTAAAGTAGGCCCTACTTCCTAAATCAGCAGACACCTCTCAGTATCTCCATTGGCTGGAACCAAGATAATAGCATAAAGACTTTGGAAGGACATTTAATATTCAAACTACAAAACTGTCCATAGCTCATTGTCTAGTGATCTATATAAAATACTTGTTTTTCCAAACAATGAAGGTACAGTGCTGACCAAATAGCAACAAAATAAAATCGCCTTTTGGAAAGTGGTAATCACTTAAGAATGAACAAGTTATGTGTATAAACATATATGTCAATATCCATCCTGAATACATCTTTCAGTCCATCTGATAATCTTTCTATACCATTGCCAGCACTCTGCTCTCTGCTTACTCAAGAACAGAGTCAAGACTTTGGAGGTCTTGCTAAGAGTAGATACCCTCCTTGCTGATACAGTTCTAGAACTAACTTATACAGGTTTATACCACCAGGTTCACTTTGTATCTCTGACTCCTCTTTTTTTTTTCTTTAAATAAGTTTATCCTAAATATGTAGTACTGTTCCAATCTGTACTTGTAATTAATTCCTTGATTGAATAACCATGGCCAAGATATTTTCTTAATGTCAGTTTAAGCTTCAGGACTCTAGCTATTTTCTTCCTAGCCTATCTCCAGCTTTTAATTGTCACAAAGAGGTTTTCCCTTTCAATTCCCTCAAAATCAATTAACTCAAAAGTTCTACATTTAGACTACTTTTAATCTAGAAATAATGTCACTAGTGGCGTGAACAAGAACACAATAGCTTATTATCATTCTGGATAATAGGGTGGACACCAAGTATATCTCTAGTCATGGCATTAATTTGGAAGAAACTTCTTTTTAAAGTATTTTTTATTTTTAATTATACTTTATTTACTTTGTATACCCCTTCTAGTTCCCTCCTCTCTCCCCTCCCAATCCCTTCCTTCCTCTCCCTTCTCCATACACTCCCCTCCCCAAGTCCACTGATAAGGGAGGATTTCTTTTTCTTCCTTCTGATCCTAGTCTATTAGGTCTCATTAGGAGTGGCTGCATTGTCTTCCTCTGTGGCCTGGTAAGTCTGCTCCCCCTTCAGGGCGGAGGTGATCAAAGAGCAGGCCAATCAGTTCATGTCAGAAGCAGTCCCTGTTCCCATTACTATGGAACCCACTTGGGCACTGAACTGCCATGGACTACATCTGTGCAGGGGTCTTAGGTTATCTCCATGCATGGTACTTGGTTGGAGTATCAGTTTCAGGAAAGACCCCTGTGCTCAAATTTTTTGGTTCTGCTGCTCTCCTTGTGGACTTCCTGTCCTCCCAGATCTAACTATTATTTCCCACTTCTTTCATAAGATTCCCTGCATTCTGCCCAAAGTTTGGCCATAAGTCTCAACATCTGCTTTGATAGTCTGCAGGGCAGAGCCTTTCAAAGGCCCTCTGTGGGAGGCTCCTAACTTGTTTCCTGTTTTCTTCTTCTTCTGGTGTCCATCCCCTTAGCCTTTCAGAGTGGGGATTGAGTATTTTAGCCAGAGTCCTCCCTCTTGAATAGTTTCTTTAGGTGTACAGATTTTAGTAGATTTATCCTATATTATATGCCTATATGAGTGACTATATACTGTGTGTGTCTTTCTGCTTCTGGGATAGCTCACTCAGGATGATCTTTTCCAGATCCCACCATTTACCTGCAAATTTCATAATTTCCTTGTTTTTTACTGCTGAGTAATATTCCATTGTGTAGATATACCACAATTTCTGTATCCATTCTTCAGTTGAGGGGCATCTGGGCTGTTTCCAGCTTCTGAATATTACAAATAAAGCTGCCACAAACATAGTTGAACAAATGTCCTTATTGTGTACTTGAGCCTCTTTTGGATATATGCCTAGGAGTGGTATGGCTGGATCTTGAGGAAGCGCTATTCCTAGTTGTCTGAGAAAGCCCCAGATTGATTTCCAGAATGGTTGTATCAGTTTACATTCCCACCAGCAGTGGAGGAGGGTTCCCCTTTCTCCACAACCTCTCCAGCATGTGTTATCACTTGAGGTTTTGATCTTGGCCATTCTGATGGGTGTAAAGTGAAATCTCAGGGTTGTATTGATTTGCATTTCCTTGATGGCTAATGATGATGAGCATTTCTTTAAGTGTTTCTCTGCCATTTGATATTCCTCTGCAGAGAATTCTCTGTTTAGCTCTGTTCCCCATTTTTTAATTGGATTACTTGATTTGTTGCTTTTCAACTTCTTTAGTTCTTTAAATATACTGGATATTAGCCCTCTGTGAGATAGATTGGTGAAGATTCTTTCCCAATCTGTAGGCAGTCGTTTTGTTTTGCGGACGGTGTCTTTTGCTTTACAGAAGCTTTTCAGCTTCATGAGGTCCCATTTATTGATTGTTGGTTTTAGAACCTGTGCTGTTGGTGTTCTGTTCAGGAAGTTGTCTCCTGTACCAATGAGTTCTAGGGTCTTCCCCACTTTTTCTTCTAACCTGTTTAATGTGTCTGGTTTTATGTTGAAGTCTTTGATCCACTTGGACTTTAGTTTTGTGTAGGGTGATGAGTATGGATCTATTTGCACTTATTTATTTATTGTTATTCCATATGAAGTTGAGAATTTTTCTTTCCAGGTCTTTAAAGAATTGTGTTGGTAATTTGATGGGAATTGCATTGAATCTGTAGATTGTTTTTGGTAAGATGGCCATTTTTACTATGTTAATCTTGCCAAGACATGAGCATGGGAGATCTTTCCATCTTCTGATATCTTCTTCTAATTCTTTCTTCAGAGACTTGAAATTTTTTTCATACAAGTCTTTGACATGCTTGGTTAGGGTTACACCAAGGTACTTTATGTCTTTTTTGGCTATTGTGAAGGGTGTTGTTTCCTCAATTTCTTTCTCAGCCCTTTTGTCTTTTGTATAGAGGAGGGCTACTGATTTTTTTGAGTTAATTTTGTAACCTGCCACTTTGCTGAAGGTGTTTATCAGCTGTTGGAGTTCCCTGGTAGATTTTTTGGGGTCACTCAGGTATACTATCATATCATCTGCAAATAGTGATACTTTGACTTCTTCCTTTCCAATTTGTATTCCCTTTATCTCCTTCAATTGTCTTATTGCTCTAGCAAGGACTTCCAGAACTATATTGAAGAGATATGGAGAGAGTGGGCAGCCTTGCCTTGTCCCTGACTTCGGTGGGATTGCTTTAAGTTTGAGATAAGGGATACAAGGCACATATCTAAACATAGTAAAGGCAATATACAGCAAGACTATAGCCAACATCAAACTAAACGAAGAGAAACTTAAAGAAACTTCTTTTAACAAGGGTAATTTTAGAGTCCAAATGGCAAGCTTCCTATTACATGACATTTGGTCAACACTGATTTCAGGACAAGTGCAGAACATGGAGTTTTCCTTTCATTTCTATCCCAGAATCATTTGCTGCCCTCGTAGATTTTCTTTTCAAAGAGCTTTGTAATAATTGTCAAGCAAGGAACTAGTAAATGCTATCATGATTTATGTCATTTACCACTGGAGTTCAGCTGGTTTCACTTTCTAAATTGTTTTTAGAATAACCTCATATTGCAAAAGCAATTGTGACTCTACTTTAGAGGAAGTACTAAGTAGTGATATTTTGGGGAAGTCTTTTCCCCATCAGAACAGATTTTGCCATTTCTTAGACGCATTAGTTTTATAGATGCCACAAACAGAACAGATATATTTCCACATTATGAAAAATGCAGTCTTACTATAGAAACATCTATCCTAAAAAGCAGTGAGTAAGTATATGTATTCAAAAAATGATGCAGCCATTTCTTAGTCAGAAAGTTTTACTGTCAACGAGGATAAAGGTGAAGAAAATCTTCAGGGTCATATTATTCATATAAGGCTATCATGTGCATTTTCTCAAGTAGCTGACATTTATTAGGTAGTCGATAATCAATCAATAAGCCATCTAATATATTACTCTGATAGTGCATGAGAAACAAGAGAAAATTATATCAGTGCTATCCTATGCTCAGAAACTTTGAATCCTGCACTCATTGTAGACAACATGGTTTGAATAGGATCCATACTGTGATAGAAAATTCAGAAGAAATAGGATGGCAAGATACTAATAAACATTTATTATGCTTGTGTCTTCCCTTCTAAACTGTTTTAAATGTTTCTTATTAAATTTATGTCTAACTGTAACCCTAGCATGTCTATTTTGTGAACTATATAATTGAATTACAGACATGCTAAGCTGATCAAAACCTCACAATGAATAATGCCAATGTGGTGTTTTCTCATTTATTTCAATATGTTTAATACTTAACCCCTTCCTATTATGAGACAAGATCATGAGCCATTTGAAAAGACAAAGGAAAAGTGAAGCAGGAGATGGTGGTCATTTCTGGCAGAGGAATATACCAATAGAAGAATCTCAAACTAGAAAATAGTTATATAGTTGTTAATATTATGACTAACGAGGTAGGTGAGAAAACCATTATATATTATTCGTGCTACATGACAGAAATGCAGAAATTATTCTGTATATAAAGTGAAACTATGGAATATTACTGAATCCCATTTGATCTGCCAAGAACCACTCCCCTTTTTATGTTTTGAAGTTTAAAGAATGCAATATCCCACTAGATAGAAATAGGATAATCTTCCTACTGTGGCATTTGCATATTTCATTCTTATCACAAATCAAATCAAAAGCATTTTAACAACATCAGTTTCTTTGCAGTCTGGTTATTTCTATGGATTCCTCCTTGGTTTTTGTGGCTTCTGACTAAAGCGTAGAGACATAAATAATACCTCTTTCTGAAGTCCGAGAGAAAGAAATGAACAGGTGGGAAATCAAAGTAGCAGCTGAGCAGGGAATGTTGTAGACACAGGCTCTGGTGATAGATGGAAAATTAAAATGTGAGTACTCAGGAAAGAAAGAGAGGGCAACATGACTCATCTTTGCCATGCTGGGGATAGTAAAGTTTTGCCATCTTTTCTGACAAAATTTTGCCCTATGAGATGTTTCTAAGTTTCCTGCCAGATAGCTGTAGGAATTGGTTTTTAGTATTTAGTCTTGCAATCTTTCTAAAAGGAGTACTTGTCTAATTGTGTTGTGAGAAAATAAAATACAACAAAAGTGTTTTATGTGAAATATTATTTCCCTAGAATTAAACATGTGCTTTTAGTTTGGGAAGTTAATATAAAGTTACCTCTTTTAAGAATATAATTCTTTACATACTCTCAAATTTAGTGGACATTCCCAAGGATGGAACTAGGCAACAAATGATATTAAATGACACAGAAGACCAGTGGTTCTGAAACTCACCAATGCTACTTCCTTTTAATACAGTTCCTCATGCTGTGATACCCCAGATCATAAAATTATTTTGTTACTTCATAAATATAATTTTACTACTGATATGAATCACAATGTAAATATTTTTGTAGATAGAGTTTTGTAGAAATGGGTCATGATCTACAGGTTGAGAACTTCTATACTACATGAACAGATCTCTGCTTTAAACACAGACTCCCTCTCCTTGCTCTTTCTTTTATCCACAGTGTTGATTCCTTTATAATCTCACAGCTGTATACTTTTTTTAGGGGAATACACATCATCATTCTTTAAAGAGTTATGTTGAACACAATATGTACTTCACAAAGATGGATAAAGAAATGTGTTAGAGAACAGGAATTCATTTTGGTACTTTTAGATACAAAATGATTGCCCTCTGTTTTTTAGATTACTCTTAAGGTAATATTAACTTATGAATTCACTTAATATGAACATAAAATAAATCAGGGACTTGAAACAAAGTCCATTAGTCTACATGCCATTTTCTTAAGCTCCACCCTACATATTGCGAAAGTGTTAGTTCTTCCGAAATTGATCTGTAGGTTCAAAACCGTGCTACCCAAGATCTTTTTTTATTATTATTTATTATATGTCATTCATTTTTTATTAGTAACAGTTTATTAACTTTGTATCCCAGTTTAGTAACTTTGTATTCCACTTCCTCAAACTCTCCCAATCCAGGCCTGAAGCCACCCAAGATCTTAGCCAGTTATCTTATGTAAAAAGCTCATTTGAATGTTTTTTTTTAATTTATTTTTTTATTTTTCTTTTTAGTTACAATTTGTTAACTCTGTGTCCCAGCTGTATCCTGCTCCCTCATTCCCTCCCCCTCCCCAACTCCCTCCTTGGTCTCCTCCCTGCCCCTTTCCAAGTCCACTGATAGGGGAGGACCTCCTCCCCTTTCATTTGACCCTGTTTTATTAGGTATCTTCGAGGCTGACTGCAAAGTCCTCCTCTCTGGCCTAACAGGACTGCTCCTCCCCTGGGGAGGACAAAGAGCCTGCCCTTGAGATCCTGTTAGAAATAGTCCTTGTTCCCCTTGCTTTGGAAAACTACTTGGTTACTGAGCTACCACGGGCCACATCCGAGCAGAAGTTCTATGTTATATCCATAGATGGTCATTGGTTGTCAGTCTCAGAAAAGGCCCTGTGTCCGGATATATTTGGTACTTGTAGAGCTCCTATCAACAATCAGCAGTTGGCAGAATTGTAAATGACAAAGAAAACACTACAAGAGTGTAGGAGTTCCTAGAATGATATGCTAGTAAAAAAAACGTTGGTACTGGTGTAAAAGGCTGATAGAGCAGATTAGAATACACCACAGTAGATTTTCTTAAGTGTAATTAAGGATTTTGTGAAACCAGAAAGCCAAGCAATGAGGGAAAACAGACTCCTTTTGCTAAATGTTATAGGTACAAGTGACCATATATATTAAATAATCAATGTAGACACAAAACTTACATGTTCCACAAAAATGTATTTAGTCTGGGTCTTACATCTAAAATGTAAAATACAAAACTATAATGCTTCTATAAGGAATCTAGATTGTTTAAGAAATATGTCTCATTTGAGAAAGGTGCTGTCTTCGTTTTTGTTGTTGTTTTGTTGATTTTGTTTTTATCTGTTGCTGTTAAGAAATACTGTAGCCAGGCAATGTCATACACTTCTTTAATACTAGTATGTGGCAGGCAGAACAGACAGATCTCAGTGAATTAAAATCTAATCTGATATACACTGGACTGGTTTCATGAGTCTGCCTATATTGAGGTTTGAATAATATTACTGATATTGTGTTTTGTCAACACTGTCACTTAGTCTCCATCAGTTTACCTGGAAACTCTATTAATCACCACTGTGTAATTAGGTTAGCCTTGAAGATAAGATCTGTCACCCCAACCTTCCAATTCTGAGGTTAAAGGCATGTCCCACCAAACTCAGGAGATATTAGAAATGATGATCAAGCTTTTAATAACTTGGAATTTTCTAATAATTTATCATCAACTGATATATCGTTCCTCTTTTTCCTTTCCCTGTTCATATGTGTGGGCTTTTAAATTTAAAATGTTTGTGTTTTCTTTTAATGGCAATTCATAATTCTTGTTTGTTCGTTCTTTATACTTAGCATTTTTGTTTGTACTGTAATTGTGCTCCAACTTTATTTTCTATGTATAATTTATACACCGATAATAAAATTACTTGTTACTTTGAAAGTATATAATACTATGAATTGCCTCTGAGTGAATATTTGGCCACATTTTATGAGTTTTAACATAAATACTTTCAAATTCTTACAAGCCTAAGCTTTTAGGCATTGTCCATTTAAATTATTCAGAAAAACTTAATTTAATTTTAAGCCTCTCAAATTTAGTGTTTTTACTTTTTAAGCATCTCCTTTGAAGTCAGAAAACATATGGATTAATTATCTGAATTATTTCTAAATATTCTTATTGGTTTCTAAAATGAAAAATAATATTTTAGATTAGCTAACTTCATGTGCAGATGCTAACATCATTCACCTTATCTATTAATTTTCCTAATTATCTTAATAATTCTAAGTTAAAATAAAAAAGCAGAGCTTGTTTTTAAATTCAAGTTCATAAAGTCTTTTTCTCTTGGTGTTATATTTATGAATACCGTCTTGTAATAAATATATTTCTTTCTTTTTGATACTTCTTTTCTAAACTGATGTATGCTCCCTTTCACAGGCTACATGTTAATGCGGAGTTATCTCAGGCCATTTTTAATTCATGTGTTCAATGATATCAAAAATATTCTAAAAAAATAAAGCTGCAAATATTTCTACACCCAAAAAACAAATCATCTTACACAACAAGCCTAAGCTTTACAATAATGCCTAGTAAGTCCCACTGGTCACACTCTGCTTCTATAACAATGTCCACTTTATATTCTGCTTCTAAATTTGAGACCATGATCATGAGGGCTACTTCAGTAGAAACTTAAAATAACTTATTATTTACTTTTAGCTGTTCTTTTTTATGAGAAGTGTTAGTGTCTTAGCAGAAGTAAAATATACCTCTAATAATTATAAGTGTACAATAAAAATATGAAATAACCTTGTCACAATTTATTCTTTGGAAAAGTATGGGACTTTGTCACTGTAGACTCCCCTTGCTGAGAACCACTTCATTTCTAGCAGAATACAACAGACTTTCCGTTGATTGTTAACCGCTAAAATATAAATAAACATGTTGATGCTGGGAGTGCATACATCTGTGTCTCGGTACCACTAATAGATAACTGCAAACAAATAATTGTATATACATACATATACGAATGTATGGGTAGACATACACACACACATATAGGTCTCTGTGTGTGTCTGTGTTTAGGAGAGTCATAACATGGGAAAGATCGCTTTGGGAAACTGTAAACAAGAATGCCATTCAGGAATCCTGCTTCAGCAGAGGAAAGGGTGTGGCCCGTGTTAAATGCAGGATTTTATCAGCACCCTGTAATTATGATTCTCATCCTGCATTCTACTAATATATACTTGTATTTGCCATACATGGGGTGTAAACTTTTGAAACCTCTTAATATTTTGAAGTGATAAACTGAAATTACCTTTTAGAAGGCATAACTGTCAGCAATAACCTGGCACATTCCTGTACTGTGAAGAAGTGCTTTTCGCAGCAAGATGGCTTTATGTCTTAGATGTTGTTCTGCATTAGTTAAATTAGAATGCTTGATATGTTAATTATTTATCATTTAAGCTTTATCATTAAATCTTCTAAAGTCAAAGAAACACATAACTTGTTATTTATTTATTATAACAGACATAGAATTTATTTAGCATAAAAACTTGCCTTTGTGTGACTTTTTCTCTCTTTAATATATTTATTTTTGTTAATTACAGTTTATTTTCTCTGTATAACAGCTGTAGGCCCCCTCCCTTATTCCCTATCTCATCCCCTCTCATGCCCTTCCCCAAGTCCACAGGTAAGGGAGGAGACCATATACTACCTGGTCTCTTCAGAACTGCTGCATTGTCTTCCTCTGTTGCCTGGTAAGGCTGCTCCTTCACTGAGGGGAGATGATCAAACATCCAGTCATTGAATTCATGTCAGAGACAGTCCCTATTCCCATTTCTAGGGAACCCATTTGAAGACTGAGATACCATGGGCTACAACTGTGTAGGGGTTCTAGGTAATCTCCATGCATGGTCATTGGTTGGTGTATCATTCTCAGAAAAGACCACTGTATCCAGATATTTTGGTTCTTTTGCTCTCCTTGTAGAGCTTCTGTCCCCTCCAGGTCTTTCTGTCTCCCCCTACTTTCATAAAATTCTCTGCACTCTGCCCAAAGTTTGGCTGTGAGTGTCAGCATCTGCTTTGATACCCTGAAGCATAAAGTCTTTCAGAGGCCCTCGGTAGTAGGCTTCTGACTTGTTCCTTGTTTTCTCCCTCTTTTGATGTCCATTCCATTTGTCTTCCTGAGTGAGGACTGATCATCTTACCCAGGATCCTCCTCCTTGCTTAGCTTCTTCAGGTGTACAGATTTTACTATGTTTATCTTATATGTCTAATATTCATTTATAAGTAATTATATAACATGTGTGTCTTTCTGCTTCTGCCATACCTCACTCAGGATGATCTTTTCTAGATCCCATCATTTGCCTACAAATTTCACTATTTCCTTGTTTTTTAATTACTGAGTACTATTCCATTGTATAGATGTACCACAATTTCTGTATCCATTCCTACACTGAGGGACATCTGAGTTGTTTTCAGATTCTGGCTATTAGAAATAAAGCTGCTACGAACATGACTGAGCAAATGTCCTTGTTGTGTACTTGAGCATATTTAGTATAGACGCCTAGGAGTGGTATACCTGGATCTTGAGGAAGCATTATTCCTAATTGTCTAAGAAAGTGCCAGATAGATTTTCAAAGTGGTTGTACAAGTTTGCATTCCCACCATCAATGGAGGAGGGTTCCCCTTTCTCTACCTCCTCTCTAGCATGTGTGTCTTAGCCATTTGGATGAGGGTAAAGTAAAACCTCAGGATTGTTTTGACTTGCATTTCCCTGATGACTAAGGAGGTTGAGCATTTCTTTAGCGTTTCTATGCCATTTAATATTACTCTATTGAGAATTCTCTATTTAGCTCTGTACACCATTTTTTTAATTGGATTGCATGGTTTATTGGTGTTTAACTTCTTAAATTCTTTATATATTTTGGATATTAGCCCTCTGTCAAATACAGGGTTGGTAAAGATCCTCTCCCAATCTGTAGGTTGCCCTTTGGTTCAAATGACAGTGTCCTTTGCTTTACAGAAGCTTTTCAGTTCCATGAATTCCCATTTATTTTTTTAGTTAAATTTTATTTTTTTTATATAATTACAATTTATTCACTTTGTATCCCACCTGAAGCCCACTTCCTCATTCCCTCCCAATTCTACCCTCCCTCCCTCATCTCCTCCCATGCCCCTCTCCAAGTCCACTGATAGGGGAGGTCCTCCTCCCCTTCCATCTGAACCTAGCTTATCAGGTCTCATCAGGAACAGCTGAATTTCCCTCCTCTGTGGCCTGGCAAGGTTGCTCCCCCTTTGGGGGAAGGTGGTCAAAGAGCCAGCCAGTGAGTTCTTTTCAGCATCTGCCTGTGTTCCCCTTTCTAGGGAACCCATTTGGAGACAGAGCTGCCATGGACTACATCTGGGCAGGGGTTCTAGGTTATCTCCATGAATGGTCCTTGGTTGAGGTATCAGTCTCAGAAAAGACCCCTGTGCCCATATTTTTGGGTTCTATTGCTCTCCTTGTGGAGATGCTGTCCTCTCCAGAGCTTACTATCTCACCCTTCCTTCATATTATTCCCTGCACTCTGCCCAGAGTTTAGTTATGTGTCTCAACATCTGGTTTTATACACTGCTGGATAGAGTCTTTCAGAGGCCCTCTGTGGTAGGCTCCTGTCCTGTGTTTTGTTTTCTCCTTCTTCCAATGTCCATCCTGTTTGTCTTTCTGAGTGAGGATTGATCATTTTACCCAGGGTTCTCCTTCTTGTGTGTCTGGTTTTATGTCGAGGTCTTGATCCACTTAGACTTTAGTTTTGTGCAGGGTGATACATACAAATCTATTTGCATTTTTCTACATGTAGGCATCCAGCTAGATCAGCACTGTTTGTTGAAGATGCTGTCTTTTTTCCATTTTAGGGTTTTGGCTTCTTTTTCAAAAATTAAATATCTATAGGTGTGTGGGTTTATTTCTGAGTTTTCTATTTGATTTCATTGATCTATCATTCTGTTTCTATGCCTTTTTCCATATGAAACTGAGAATTGTTCTTTCAAGATCTGTGCAGAATTGGGTTTGTATTTTGGTGGGAAATGCATTGAATCTGTAGAATGTTTTTGGCAGGATGGCTATTTTAACAATGTTAATCCTACCGATCTATGACCATGAGAGATCTTTCCATCTTCTGATATCATCTTCAATTTCTTTCTTCAGAGACTTGAGGGTTTTTTCAAACAGGTCTTTCACTTGCTTGGTAAGAGTAACCCCAAGGACCTTTATGTTATTAGTGACTATTGTGAAGGGTGTTGTTTCCATAATTTCTTTCTCAGGCATTTTGTCTTTCATATACAGGAGGGCTACTGATTTGTTTGAGTTAATTTTGTATCCAGCCATTTTACTGAAGGTGTTTATCAGCTAAAGGAGTTCTCTGGTTTAATTTTTGGGGTCACTCAGGTATACTATCATATCATCAACAAATAGTGATACTTGGACTGCTTTCTTTCTGATTGTATCCCTTGGTCTCCTTTAGTTGCTTTTGCTCTAGCTAGGACTTCAGGTACTATGTTGAAAAAAAAAATGGAGAGAGTGGGCAACCTTGCCTTGTCCCTGATTTCAGTGGGAATGATTTAAGTTTCTGTCTGTTTAGTTTGATGTTAGCTGTAAGCTTGTTGTATATTGCCTTTGCTGTGTTTAGATATGTGCCTTGTATCCCTGATCACTCCAAGACTTTAAACAGGAAGGGGTGTTGTATTTTGTCAAATGCTTTTTAAGCATCTAAGAAGATGATCATGTGGTTTTCCTCCTTTAGTTTGTTTATATGCTGGATTACATTGATGGACTTTCGTATATCGAACCATCCATGCATGCCTGGGATGAAGTACACTTGTTCATGGTGGATGATATTTTTGATGTGTTCTTGGATTTTATTTGCAAGTATTTTATTGAGTATTTTTGCATCAATGTTCATTAGAGAGGTAAGTCTGAAGTTCTCTTTTTTGTTGGGTCTTTGTGTGGTTTAGGTATCAAGATGACTGTGGCTTCATAGAATGAGTTTGTTAATATTCCCTCTGTTTCTATTTTGTGGAATAGTTTGAAGAGAATCGGAGTTAGCACTTCTTTGAAGATCTGGTAGAATTTGGGCTGAAACCATCTGACCCTGGGTGTTTTTTGGAAGGAAGACTTTTTATGACTGTTTCTATTTCCTTGGGGCTATACAACTCTTTAATCTACTTACCTGATGTTGATTCAATTTTGGTAAATGGAATCTATCAAGAACATTTTCCATTTCATTTAGATTTTCAAATTTTGTGGAATATTAGCTTTTGTAATAAGACCTAATGATTGTTTGTATTTCCTCACTGTCTGTCGTTATGTCCCCCTCTTCGTTTCTGATTCTGTTGACTTGGATAATTTCTCTCTCCCTTTCAGTTTGGCTAAGGGTTTGTCTCTCTTATTGATTTTTCTCAAAGAACCAGCTCTTGGTCTCCTTGATTCTTTGAATTGTTTTCTTTGTTCCTAATTCATTGATTTCAGCTATGAGTTTGATTATTTCCAATCTTTTCCTACTCTCTGGTTTATCAGCTTCTTCCCCGCCACCCCTATAGCTTTTAGGTGTGCTGTTAACTTGCTTGTATGAGCTGTCTCCAACTTCTTTCTGTAAGCTCTTAGTGCTATGGATGTTCCTCTTAGAACTGCTTTCATGGGCTGGGAGATGACTCAGAGGTTAAGAAAACTGGTCTTTCTTCCAAAGGTCCTGAGTTCAATTCCCAGCAACCACATGGTGGCTCACAACCATCTATGAGTTCTGGTGCCCTCTTCTGGCGTAAAGGTGTACATGCAGGCAGAGAACTATATACATAATAAACAAATCTTTTTTTTAAATTTTTTATTAATTACACATTATTCATTTTGTATCCCTCCATAAGCCCCTCCCTCCTCCCCTCCCGATCCCACCCTCCCTCCCCTTTATGCATGCATGCCACTCCCCAAGTCCACTGATAGGGGAGGTTCTCCTCTTCTTTCTGATCTTAGTCTATCAGTTCTCATCAAAAGTGGCTGCATTGTCCTCTACTGTGGCCTGATAAGGCTGCTCCCCCCTCAGGGGGAAGTGATCAACGAGCAGGCCAATCAGATTATGTCAGAGGCAGTCCCTCTTCCCATTACTATGTAACCCACTTGGACACTGAACTGCCATGGGCTACACCTGTGCAGGGGTTCCAGGTCATCTCCATGAATAGTCCTTGGTTGGAGTATGATTTTCTGGGAAGTTCCCTGTGTTCAAATAATCTTGTTCTGTTGCTCTCCTTGTGGAGTTCCCATCCCCTCCGGCAAATCTTTTTTAAAAAAGCTTTCATTGTGTGCCATAATTTTGGGTAACTTGTGCCTTCATTTTCACTGAATTTTAGGACATCTCTAATTTCTTTTTTCATTTCTTCCCTGACTAAGCTGGTATTGAGTAGAGAGATGTTTAGTTTCCATGTGTATGTAGGCTTTTTGTTATTTCTATTGTTAAGGTCTAGTTTTACATCATGGTGGTCTGATACAAGGGATTATTTTGATCTTTTTGTATCTGTTGAGGCTTGCTTTGTGCCCAACTATATGGTCTATTTTTTTAGAGGGTTGCATGAGATGCTGAAAAGAAGGTATACTCTTTAGAGTTTGGGTAAAAAGTTCTATAAACGTCTATTAGGTCCATTTGATTTAGGACCTCTGTAAGTATCATTATTTCCCTACTTAGTTTCTCTCTAGATTATCTGTCCCTTGGTGAGAATGGAATGTTGAAGTCTACCACATTTAAGGTTTTGGGATCTTTGTGTGATTTAAGCTTTAAAAATGTTTCCTTTACAAATACAAGTGCTCTTGTATTTGAGGCATAGATGTTCAGAATATGATGGCCTCCTGGGTGATTTTTCCTTTGATGAGAATGAAGTGCTCCTCCTCATCTTTTTTGATTAATTTTGATTGAAAGTCTATTTTTTTTAGATATTAAGATAACTACCCGAGATTGTTTTCTGAGTCTGTTTGCTTGAAAAAAAAAACAAAACATTTTTCCATTCCTTTACTCTGAGGTAGTGTTTATCTTTGTTGCAGAGTTGTGTTTCTTGGATCCTGTTTCCATAACCATTCTGTTAGTCCATGTTTTCTTATTGGGGAGTTGAGTCAATTGATGTTGATAGATAATAGTGGCCAATGAATGTTAGTTCCTGTTATTGTGGAATTGGTGACATTACTTTATTTCAATTCTTGTTTTCTTTTAATTCTTTGTTATGAAGTTATCTATATCCATGTTTGCTTGGGTGTAGTTGATTTCACTTGATTTGAGTTTTCCTTTTACTATTTTCTGTAGGGCTGGTATGCTGTGTAGATATTATTTACGTTTAGTTTTGTCATGATATATTCTCCATCTATGTTGGTTGAATGCTTTGCTGGGTAGAGAAGTCTGGGTTGGCATCTGTGGTCCCTCAAAGTCAGCATGACACCTTTCCAGGCCCTTCTGCTTCCTAGTTTCTGAAGAGAAGTCCAGTGTGATTCTTCTTTTTTTTTCCTCTGTGGATTTTTTTTTTATTTTTTATGTTGTTCTTCTTTATGTTTTTATTATTAGTTACATTTTATTAACTCTGTATCCCAGCTGTATCCTGCTCCCTCATTCCCTCCCAAACTCTCCCTCCCTCATCTCCTCCATGCCCCTTTCTAAGTCCACTGATTGGGGAAGACCTCCTCCCGTTTCATCTGACCCTGTTTTATCAGGTATCTTCAGGACTGGCTGCAAAATCATCCTCTGTGGCCTAGCAGGACTGCTCCTCCCTTGGGGGGTGGAGAGGTCAAAGAGCCTGCCATTGAGTTCCTGTTAGAAATAGTCCTTGTTCCCCTTACTATGGGAAACCAATTGGTTACTGAGCTACCACGGGCTTCAGCCGAGCAGAGGTTCTAGGTTATATCCATACATGGTCCTTGGTGGAGTGTCAGTCTCAGAAAAGACCCTGTGCCCAGATATATTTGGTCCTTGTAGAGCTCCTGTCCTCTCCATGTCATACTAACTCCCCCTTCTTTCATAGGATTCCCTGCACTCTGCCGAAGGTTTGGTTATGAGTCTTAGTATCTGCTTTGATACACTGCTAGGTTGAGTCTTTCAGGGGCCCTCTGTGGTAGGCTCCTGTCCTGTTACTTGTTTTCTTCTATGTCCAATGCACCTCCCATATGTCTTTCTAAGTGAAGATTGATCATCTTACCCTGGGTCCTCTTTCTTATTTATCTTCTTTAGGTATATAGATTTCATTATGTTTATCATATTTTATAGGTCTCTATAAGCTGAGTATATACCATGTGTGTCTTTCTCCTTCTGGGATACCTCACTCATAATGATCTTTTCTAGATTCCACCTTTTGCCTGCAAATTTCATGATTTCCTCATTTTTGATTGCTGAGTAGTATTTCATTGTGAAAAAAAAAAAGCCCACAATTTCTGTATCCATTCCTCCATTGAGGGAAATCTGGGTTGTTTCCAGGTTCTGGCTATTACAAATAAAGCTACTCAACAAACATGGTTGAGCAAATGTCCTTTTTGTGAACACGAGCAAATTTTGTCCTAGGAGTGGTATAGCTGGATCTTGAGGAAGCACTATTCCTAATTGTCTAGTTCTACTTTTATATGTTACTTGGCCATTTCCCCTTGCTGTTTTTAATGTCTTTTCTTTTTTTCTGTAGATTTAGTGTTTTGACTATTATGTGATGTAAGGAGTTTCTTTTCTCGTCTAGTCTATTTGGTGTTCTGTAGGCCTCTTGTATATTTATGGACATCTTTTTCTTTAAGTGGGGAAATTTTTTCTATGATTTTCTTGAAAATACTTTTTGGACCTTGGAGCCTGGAATCTTCTTTTTCATCTATTTCTATTCTTAGATTTTTGCTTTTTCATGGTGTCCCTGATTTCTTGGATGTTTTGTGTTTAGAACTTTTCTGATTTTACTTTTTCTTTGAGAAATGTATCGATTTCTGCAATTGTATCTTCAGCGCCTGAGATTCTGTCTTCCATCTCTTGTATTCTGTTGGTGATGGTTTGTGGTTCCTGATCTTTTCTCTAAGTTCTCTAGCTCCAGGGTTTTCTCAGTTTGTGTTTTCTTTATTGATTCTAATTTTGTTTTTATTTCTTGCACCATTTCCTTCATCTCTTTGAATGTGGATTCCCATCTTTCCATAATGGCCTGTATTTTTTTGTTCGTTTATTTCCTCTCTATAGGCCTATCTATATGCTAAAAAGGAACCCTGTATCTGGGGGTCTATATGTACTCACTCGAAGGCACACTCACTTGCTAGCAGGCCTAATTGGAAAGCAAAGGGGTCCCCCCTGTTCTCTACTCTCAGATTTGGGCCTTCAGGGGCAAATTAGAGTATAGGAGACCCATCAGTTCAGTGGCATCCACTGTTTGGCCACCAGTCAAGAAGGCTGGTAACTGGGGTAGCTGCTTCTGCCTTCTCAGTCTCCATTGTATAAATGTACCAAAATTTCCATATCCATTCCTCCACTGAGGGACATCGAGGTTGTTTCCAGATTCTGGCTATTATGAATAGAGCTGCTACGAACATGGTTAAGCAAATGTTCTTGCTGTATAGTTGAACATGTTTTGAGATATATGCCTAGGAGTGGTATAGATGGAAATCATAAAATTTTCAGGCAAATGCAACTAGAAAAAAAATCATCTTTAGTGAGGTAACCCAGAAGCAAAACGACACACATATTATATACGCACATATAAGTCATTATTATACATATAGAATAAACATACTAAAATCTATAGTCCTACTGAAGAAGCTAATCAGCAAGGACAACCCTAAGGAAGATGCTCAGTCCTCATTCAGAAGGACAAATGCAATAGACAGCGAAAGCAGGAGAAGACAGGAAACAGCACAGGAGCCTACCGCAGAGGGCCTCTGAAAGACTCATTGATCGAGGTATCAAAGCAGAGACTGGGACTCTTAGCCAAACTTTGGGCAAAAAGCCTGGAATTTTATGAAAGAAGGGGAAGATAGAAGAACCTAGAGGGGACAGGAGCTCCAAAAGGAGATCAACAGAGCCAAAAACAAACAAACAAACAAACAAAAACTGGGCCCTGGGGGCCCTGAAGAGAATGCTGCTGCAACCAAGGACCATATTTGGAGAGGACTAAAACCCCTGTTCAGATGTAGTCCATAGACTCAGTCTCCAAGTGGGGTCCCTAGTAAGGGGAACAGGGACTATCTCTGACATGAACTCAGTGACAGGCTCTCTGATCATCTCCCCTGTGCCAGGAGACAGAAGAAGACAATGCAACAAGTCCTGATGAGACCTGATAGGCTATGGTCAGGTAGAAGGGGAGGAGGACCTCCCCTATCAGTGGTTTAGGGGAGTGGCATAGGAGGATAAGAGGCATGGAAGGTGGGATTGGGAGAGGAAGAGAGAGGGAGTCACCGCCAGGATACAAATTGAATAATTTGTAATAAAGGATAAAAATAATAATAAAAAGAAAAAATATAATCAGAGAATATTTTCCAAGTTAATTTTTTTTCTTCAATTGTGGCCAGTGCCATTTCAATAGTAAGAATTCCTTGCTTGTATGAACTTTCAAAAGTAAAGGAAGCTACTATTTTACTGAATATAAAGTTTTATTGAATATTAATATTTATTATTGACTTATCTTTTAGTTAGACAGTGGTTATTCCTAAACTAGATGTACACCCAAATCACCACACAGAGACTGTGATTTAGTTAATTAACCTTGAGCACAATGTTGGGCAATAATTACTCCAGCCTAAACCTCCAAGCCTGCATAATTTCCTCCCATTCAGATTTCTCACATTATATTTGCTTTTAGTCATATCTTAGGTCTGATTCATCTCCTTGTGGTTCCATGTCCTCTGCTGCCAATCTCTTCTCTCCCATTCCTCCCACTCCCCTCTTTCTCCTCTCCTCCAGACCAGGATGTCCCACCCTATTTTTTTCTATTGCTCAACATTGGCTGGTTGTTTTATTGACAATACAGAGAACAGATGGTGGTAAGTTTACACAAACTTGAGACAGGTGATGCTTAGAACAAACATCACAATGCAATGTGCAGATTGAAACCAGATAGTGCGGTAGAAAAAAATCAGCATTTAATGAACAAGGGTAAATTGTATACATTTCTTAAAAACAGTATACTAACAATATAGTAACCAAAAATTTTAGTTCTTTTACAGTTTATGCTCTAGTGTGTTACCTTTACAACTTAATTTTCTATTGTTTTACTTGAAGACTGATATCTTCTTAAAACAGTTATGTCTTTGAATGTCATTCCCTAAGGTATTTCTCTACTAAATATAGTTTAAAAACCTAATCTCACAAAAAATTATTACAAATGCATTTATTTTTAAAAAGGCAAAAAGAAATGTCATGTGTGGTGACACATGCTTGTAACCCCAGCTTTCTGGGAGACAGAAGCAGGTAGATTGCTCTAAGGCTAGCCTAGTCTACAAAGGGAGTCCAAAACAACCAAGG
Source organism: Psammomys obesus (assembly GCF_907164565.1). Taxonomy (NCBI): domain Eukaryota; kingdom Metazoa; phylum Chordata; class Mammalia; order Rodentia; family Muridae; genus Psammomys; species Psammomys obesus. The sequence continues at coordinate 16,224,987 of NW_026588752.1, read as the reverse complement.
CTACTCAGAGAAACCCTGTCTCAAAAAAAGAAAGAAAGAAAGAAAGAAAGAAAGAAAGAAAGGAAGGAAGGAAGGAAGGAAGGAAGGAAGGAAGGAAGGAAGGAAGGAAGGAGAAAAGAAAAGAAAAGAAAAGAAAAGAAAAAGAAAAAAACACTATACTTAATTTCAACATCCAGAAAAAAAAATGTTTTCTTAAAGAGCATTGTGCAAAACTCTATAATGGTGGTGAAAAAGAGAGAGAGGGAGAGAGAGAAAGAGAGAGAATTCAGAATGAATGTTTAGGTGAGACAGATACTTTATGAAATTATAGTATATTACTACAATCTCAGTTACCGAAAGGCTATGTGGAGGGAAAGTTTTGAGCAGAATATTTGATCAGATAGTGGCAGACAGGTTTTATTGTGTCCTGAATGAAGGTTGTGTCCAGTCATTCACATGGAGACATTACACCTTCCTTGTAAGCACAGACTAGACTACACATTTTTCTCATGAGTAGGACTATACAGAAGTCATGGAGTGCCACTTCTAAGATTAACTAATATAAAGACTGTGGTACCTTTCAGGACGGCTGTCTTTTCCTGACAGACTCTTTCTCTTGAACTAAGGTCCTAAATATTCTGTGTTGTACCAACTCCATAGTGATGCCTAGATTTCTGTGGTATGTCTGTCACTCTCCCAAAGTATATATGTATCTATTTATCTATTGTCTGTCTGTCTGTCTATCTATCTATCTATCCATCCATCCATCTATCTATCATATATTTGTCTGTCTAACATTTATCTATCCTCTACCTCTCTATCTATCTATGTATCTTATAGAACTCCCTTATATACACATCTATATGTTATTTTAATATATAAAATCTTGGGGCACTATAATTTGTTTCACTGATAACCAGTGCTGTAGGCTAAAGTTAATATCATATGCAAACATAAACAGAACAGAGACTTGCAAAAGTGTGTTAAACAGAGTACAACGTGTTAGTGTTTACAAGAACTGAGTAATTGAGTGGTCTTGTTTCCTGGTCTCCATTTTCATGTGTATTTTATGCTATATTCATTTCATTTATGAAACAGTTTTAATGTTTTTTTTTTTTTACTAAATAAATGAGATGGTCAGGTATGGAAAGGTCCATGTCCGTGTTTTAAGAGAAATGCCTTTCTCCAAGAAGAGCCATATTTTATTAAGCACCTATTGAACTCACTTTTACTCTTTAGAAAATCAAGATCTTTCCTTTAACGTATTATATAAAAAAGATTTTCCTGATACAAAAGCTTCAGCAAGTTACCATTGCCACCAACCTATTCTCACATCATTTCTTATTATGAAACATAATAATCATACCTTACAATCTAGGACAATATTCAGTGTAGCATAAATCACTGTAACATTAAACCTTAATATTTATTGCCTGTTCTATCTTGCTGCTGACATTCCTATTAAGGCTTCGCTTAGCAAGTCAAAAAGTGATACCTTGGTACAATATAGTAGTGGAAAAGACTGAGGAAATTCTTTGTACACAAATCAGCTGAAAGCATAACTTATCTGTTACAGCACAGGAAGATTAAACACATGGCCGTAAAAATCCCCGCAATCACAGTAACTGGAGTTAAGGTTGTTTCTGTTGCTTTAATAAATCCTTTAAGTATGCTTTCAATCTCTCAGCAATTCCTGACAAAGCCATGTGCTGTTGTTGTGGATCTGCCTACCTAGAGAGACCTGATGGTGAATATTTCATATGGCTTATCAGTTCTTCCTGTCCCTAGTCTGGGAGAAGCCAGTGTACTGTGGGCTGCTTAATACCTTATTAGTTGAAGATGGATTTGTACTCTCAGCCTTTAGCCACCTAATTTCCTGTTATAGAAGATAAAATTTTTATTTTTTTCAAATGATGAATGAGGTGATTATACTTCACAAATTTTAAGACCATGGACCATTAACTGAATCACTCTGAGTACTTGTCATTTTACACATACATTTGCTGTATGAAAAAAGACTTGCATTTTCATAATACCTGAGCATTACCTCATGTGAAAACTTTATCCATATAGACATCAGGCCATAAAGAGTTAACACATTTTGAAGAGCATTAATTAATTGCTCGTACTGAAGCTGGAATTTGAAGTAGTTTCCTACTTGTTACCTAGTCTTTGTATCTGTGATATAGTAACAATGAAAAAAGTTATTGTTTTATCAATGCCAAACAATTAGGAGAATATAAATTCATGAACATTATGGTTAGTCACTTTATGGTTACTTTTAATTGTCACAATTTAGAGTCACCTGGGGGAAGGGCTTGTGAGGACGTGTGAAGGATTGCCTGAACTATGCTGTTATAGTGAGATCACCTGCCTGCCAGAGACAGCACCACTGCCCAGGGTTGGTATTCTGAGCCGAATGTAAAGGAGGAAGCTAGCTAGGCTTGCACACATTGCCCAGTGACTCCATGCTTTCTAATGTGGATGAGATTTGGCCAGCATTTTAAAATACTTATTGCTTTTCCATTTCAGCTCCACCTTGAGATGAGGACGTTTCGCCCTTAAGTCGTTTTGGTCATAGTATAAATTAAGGTTGCCATTCTTGTCATTTTATTATAGAGTTATTACACCAGTTACCTACACTTAATTGTTAACAAGAACTTAGTAAGACTCACCTTGCTGGATATTAGAAGATAGATAATTTTACTTTGATTCAGCTGGATGTTGATTCTAATCTCTATCTTTGGGTTAATGTTTTATATTTGTCAGCAGCGAATTAAGTCAAGCTAGAAAACACAATAGTTTCTAGAGTGTTAAAAGTTCTACATCGCAGAAGTCAGCAATCTTGTAATTAAATGTGTTTTGGGAATTTCATGCATGGTTACAGTATATTCTCCTTACCCTTATTCTCTCTTATCTTCATCCTACCCCTGTCAATACATTCTCCTTCTGAAAAGTCCCTACTTCCTGTTAATGTATTTTTGTTTTGTTTTGTGAAACACTGGGTTTAACTAGGGCCATTGAACCTGCCATGATTATCCAATGAGCTATCCAGTGAAGTTTGGTGGGCTCAGTACTTGGTTACACATTGGAATTCTCTCCTCAGAATCCAAACACACCTAGTAATTCAGCAAACATAAGCAACCAGCTGCGCACTCAAAATTGTAATAGCTGTGCTATGCTTGGAGGATAGCATTTTCTTGACCTTCTCTCTATCTTCTGGCTCTTAATATTCTTTCAGATTGTTGCTCTGCAACAGTCTCTAAACTGTGAGTGGTATGAATCCCCTGTTTAGGATAAGCACTTAACCACCTCTGATAACTGCATGTTAAACAGCTAACGGTCTCTGCATTAACTATTATTCTTCTCCAATTAGGGCTGAGAGAAGCAATTGTTTTTGAATATCAGTTTTGTTAGAAGATGGTTCAACAACGACAAATTATTTAAAGAGTCACTGTTGTTTTCTTTCTAGAACCTCTGGCTTTCCCAACCATATTTACTTTTTCCAAAATTTATGATGCCAGATATGAATTATCTCATGTGGATAAGAATTCAAAATTTCAAATCGAGGCCAGGTGTGGTGATACATGCCTCTAAGCACTCGGAGGGAGAGGCCAGTGGATCTCTGAGTTCTAGGCAAGCCGAGTACAGAGCAAGGTCCAGGATAGCCAGGGCTACACAGTGAAACCCTATTTCAAAAAAAAAAAAAAAAAAAAAACAAAGAAAAAAAAAAAAAACAAAATAAAAAAAAAAAAAAAAAAAAAAAAACTAATGGAGAAAAAGAGAGAGAGAGAAAGAGATCTTCAAATCATTGGTAGCCACCATAATGGTTGTAGCATTATTGCAATGGAGTTGATATTGAAGTTCATTTAGTTAAAAGCTGGGAATAATCAGAAGTGTATTTTCTCCACAAACATCCAACATTGTAACTTTTCGCATTATGAAAGCTAATCAGAAGCTTTCTGCATATACAGAGTTTCTGGCTACATTCATTTACTATATCCCACTTTTTTTCTAATCTTGTTTAAGGCAGAAAAGGTTTATTTTGTTAATAGTTATATTTTCTCATTATAGAATCACCAATATTAAAAGATTTCTTTGACATGACAGGGATGATATGTTGATCTGGGAAAACTTATCCAGATATTCTGCCCTAGCAACCTAGCACTGAATGTATTTTCAATCTGTATCTTTTGAATATGGGCCTCTGAACATGTTTCTTCCTCTCCTCTGCTTTTCTCTGTATATCATTCCACACATGTTATGTCTGGGAATTAAACTAATTATATTGCTTTACAGGAGAAATATAATTGCTGGTAATTGCTAACCAACAATAAACATTCTATTTGTGAGTGTTCATTTAGGCTTCTAAGACTATTTCCATGTTATTCCCTATGTCCAGTAGAAGACCATACTTTTGATATCATTGCTTTTAGTATATACTGCAATATATATCATTACTCAACCTTTGGAATAATATCAAGTGTAATATCTATTTTTAATTCATTTAATAAAATTAAAGTTATATTGAAGTATGAATAGGAAATGATCCACGTTAGAGTTCTTTATGAGAGCTATAGAGGCATTACACATTATTCTGTAAAACAATTTAGAAGTCATTATGCTTTTCTTTTCTTTTTTTATTTTCTTCAACCATGCTAGTAGCAAGCAGCTTTATTCATAATAGCCAGACACTGGAAACAACCTAGATGTCCCTCAGCCGAAGAATGGATAAAGAAAATGGGTACATCTACACAATGGAATACTACCCAGCTTTTTCTTTTCTTTTTTTTTTTTTGAATTTTATTTTTTTCTTATCAGTTACATTTTATTAACTCTGTATCCCAGCCATGTCCCGATCCCTCATTCCCTCCCAGTCCCTCCCTCCCTCCCTCATCTCTACCATGCCCCTTTCCAAGTCCACTGATAGGGGGGAACCTCCTCCCCATTCATCTGATCCTGTTTTATCAGGTATCTTCAGGACTGGCTGCAAAGCCCTCCTCTGTGGCCTAACAGGACTGTTCCTCCCTTGGGGGGGGGGGAGGCCAAAGAGCCAGTCATTGAGTTCCTATTAGAAATAGTCCTTGTTCCCCTCACTTTGGGAAACCAATTGGTTACTGAGCTACCACAGGCTACATCTGAGCAGAGGCTCTAGGTTATATCCATACATGGTCCTTGGTTGCATGTCAGTCTCACAAAAGACCCTGTGCCCAGATATATTTGGTCCTTGTGGAGCTCCTATCCTTTCCCCATCAGACTAACTCCCCTTCTTTCTTATGATTCCCTGTACTCTGCCAAAGGTTTGGTCATGAGTCTATACACCTAAAAAAGATAATCAAGAGAGTGGACATGGGGTAAGATGATCAATCCTCGTTTAGAAAGACAGATGGGATGTGCATTGAACGTATGACAGGAGTCTACTGAGCGCATCTGAAAGACTCTAACTAGCAGTGTTGTCAAAGCAAAGACTCATGACCTACCCAGCCTTTTCAATTACAGTTTTAGTGCTGTCCTAGGTGCTGAAGTGAATAGCCTGCCATTCCATGCACCATGAAATGTGTGTGTGTGTATACTGATGCATGTGTGTGCATGTGTGCCTGCATAATTGCATGCATATGTGCATGCCTGCATCTGTGTGTGTGTGTCTGTGTGTGTGTGTTCTCGGTAAGACCTCACAGCAGACATGTGAAATAACTGAGTAGAAAAGAGGTCTTTGATCCACTTGGATTTTAGTTTTGTGCAGGGTGATAACTATGGATCTATTTTCATTTTTCTACATGTAGACATCCAGTAAGACCAGCACCATTTGTTGAAGATTCTACATTTTTTCCATTTTATGATTTTGGCATCTTTGTCAAAAAATCATGTGTCCATAAGTGTCTAAGTTTATTTCTGGGTCTTCGATTCCATTGATCCACCATTCTGTTTCTATGCCAGTAGCATGCAGTTTTTATTACTGTTGCTCTATAGCACAGCTTGAGATCAGAGATGGAGATACCTCCAGAAGATCTTTTGTTGTAGAGAATTGTTTTAGCAATTCTAGGTTTCTTGTTATTCCATATGAAGCTGAGAATTTTTCTTTCAAGGTCTGTAAAGAATTGTGTTGGTGATTTGATGGGAATTGCATTGGATCTGTAGAATGCTTTTGAGAAGATGGCTACTACTAAGCAATTAAAAACAAATAAATCATGAAATTTGCAGGCAAATGGCAGGATCTAGAAAAGATCATCCTGAGTGAGGTGTCCCAGAAGCAGAAAGACACACATGGTATATACTCATTATAAGTGGATATTAGCCATACAAGATAGGATAAACATACTAAAATCTGTACATCTAAGGAAGCTAAGCAAGAAGGAGGACCCTGGGTAAGATGATTAATCCTCACTCAGAAAGGCAAATGAGATGGTCATCAGAAGAGGGAGAAAACAGGGAACAGAAATGAGCCTATCACAGAGGGCCTCTGAAAGACCCTACCCAGTAGGGTATCAAAACATATCCTGGGAGGGGGTAGGGAGGGGGCTACAGCTGGCATACAAGTGAATAAACTCTAATTAATAAAATAAAATTAAAATTAAAAAGAAAAGAAAGACAATGGGACAAGAGAACAAATTAAATTAAGCATCTCTCACATGTAGCTTTGGAACATTCTTAGGACTTAAACTTATTATTTTGAGTATTCATATAAACACATTTTTTTGAAGAAAGTGACCTATAGGAGCAAAATATAAATTTCACCAATTCATATTTTGATTAAAAAGACTCAAAGGGTAACTATTTTCTTTTCTGGTTTCCAAGAACTTTCTTGGAAAGTACTTGGAAAATACTACTGATAAGTATTGAAAATCCTACAAGTTGGAAGAGTCTTAAATCTCTGGCATATCACACTTGCTTATTTAAAGTCAGGATAGGCAACAGAGTCCATGTCATAGACAGCATCTGCTCAATTTATGAGGGAACCCACATGATGAGTGAACTGCCCATTGATTACATATGTGTATGGGGCCTAGCTCCAGTCCATGTATACTCTTTGGTTGATGCTTCCATCTCTTTAAGCCTCCTTGGGTCTAGGTTAGTTGACCCTGTTGGTCTTCTTGCAGCATTCTTGTCCCCACTAGGTCCTTCTATCCTTCCTTTCCATTCTTCCACAGAACTCCCTGAGCTCTGCCTGATGCTTGGCTGTGAGTCTTAGTATGTGATTCAATCAGCTGTTAGTGGGCAGGCCTCTCAGAGGACAGTTAAATAAGGCTCTTGTCTATAAACATAGCAGAGTATGGTATCACTTTGTCCTACCCAGGCTGCCTTGCCTGGCCATAGTGAAAAAGAGGAGTTCAGTCCTGATGCAACTTGATGTGCTGGAGTGGGCTTGTGGGGAGGCCTCCCATTTTCTGAGGACATGGGTTGGGAGATAAGATGAAGAGGGTAGGAGAGGGTTATGATCGAGATGTAAAGCAAATATATAAATAAATAAATCTAAAAAATAAACTCAGGATAGATTTTCAAGTGAAGAAAATTGTGCTTATATATTAGCAAAAGGAGAGAAAAACAAGCAATGTGGTATGGGTCTGTGATAGACTAGAGAAATGTCATCCAAGAGGCTTGCTAGAACGTGCAGGGTTAAATTGTATAAGGCAATGGCTAGAGAGGGCTCAGCACAGAGGCGCACTGTATGCTTGTCCAGGGAGCTGGGGTTGGAATCTCAGCACCCACACGGTGGCTTAAAACCATCTGCAACACTGCTTCCATTGTATTCCATTGTATCTGATACCCAGTTGTGTCCTCTGTTGGCACCAGACATTCAACATGGTACACTCACATGCCGTAGTCCAAATACTCGTACACATAAAATGATAAAATAACACTTTAAAAATTGTATATGTGTATATATGTATGTATGTATGTATGTACACACACACACACACACACACATTCTTTATTACGTATTCTAGAAAATTCTTTAGTAAGGTTCCAAGCTGAAGACAGACATGGTGTCTCTCACTCAGTCTGACACTAACAGTTTTCTCCCAGAGCTACAACAGATTGCTCTTTCTCTGCTTGAGCCCCAGAAGGGATTAGCTTGTGTTTAGGGACCATGTGGTATGAAAATCACATAAAACTGTTTTATTGAGTCGTATGAACTCAGTGGGGGTATAAACATGAAGCAGTTTGTGTTTCTACAATCACTGCTTTTGACTGCAATCTGTCAAAATGTGCTTATTGACATCTCTGACGGATTTCACAATGTTTCAATTACTCTGGTTATTTAAATTCCACTTCAATGTAAACCTTTCTGTCATTGTACTTAAATATCATCTTTTCATATGGAATTGAGCTGGAAGCCATTTCCTGTGGGGGTATAGATGGTAGGAGCGAGAAGAAAACACCTGACTTGGAGATTTTTCTCATCAATTGTCAAGGTTTTCTGTAGTGATATTCTAAACAGATGAAAGAGAAGAAAACAGAAAACGTCTCCATGCAGTTTGAGGGTAAAGTGTAGTCTTCCTCAGTAATTTCCTTTTTCCAGGACGAAAAGAGCAGGCTTCGGATAGTGAGATATGTATGTAAGTTCATCTAAGGGCAGAGTGGTCTTTTGTACTTCCCCCAGTTATTTCAGGAGCTTGGTACATTTACCAGAAGTGACCTTCTTAGATATCTTGTACTGTGACTCTTGGACTCAGGAAGCAACCATCATACGTGCAACAGTGACAAGATAGCTTCAGCCTTCTTCCCTTTATGGGATGCTCTTGGTTCCCAGAGACATATACCATGAATTCCCCAAACAGTGGGAAACATGAAGCTTTCACAACTCTGCCTTTCTTTGCCCTGACACTTTCTCCAAAATCTTTGATTCTGTTCACACAACCTCAGAATTAGCACAGAAAGACAAATGTTTAAGCAGACAGCAAACTTGGAAACCAAATAATGACCTTCTGTTCTTCTTAGTTCTCCCAGTCTTTATAAGTGCCTTTCATCCAAATCTTCAGTTTATTGTGGAAAAAGATGACACAGACTCTCTGCTCAAACACTGTTTTCCTAGAGACTCTCTTTTCCTTTGTCAAGCCTTCTCCAAATATTTGTGTTTAAGGATTGGGACTACATTTGAGATAAGCACTATGTGGAAAGATGGGTGTGGCCAGAACAATGATGTAATGTCAGTAAATGAAACAATGGGGGTTAGGATAGCATCTCTTTAGCATGACTCTGTTCTTGGTGGTTTACTAAATTTTCCAATTGTTCCATATATATTGCATACTAAGATTCTTTCTCAATTAAATTTAGTATGTCCACCTAGGAATATTCAGTCATTAAGCTGTATGAGGGACTCTGGATGGTTATACTATATCCTAATTTTTTCATTGTTCTCTGAAACAACAGGTAGAGCTTGTCACTGTTTACTCTCTTCTTACCACAGTTCACATGAGCAGATATACATGAGTGTGGTGCCCGTACATACAACAGCCAAGGTTCTGGTTTGTATTTTAAAATGTACTCACTGTTTCTTAAACTATTTATAAACAAAATGATAAAAAAGGCTGTACTTCAAAACAGAGTACAGTAAAAGCAAAAGATGTTGATGAAATATTTATATTTTTTGAATTTTCCATAATTTTCTATTTTTTACTGCAAAATTTGTGCTTTAAGAAAAGTTTTCTGTTGTATTCACCATGAAGAGTTATTTTCACCTCTGTTTTTTACCTACTAGCACTAACATTATATATATATAATGTTATATTATATATTATATATATATATAAATATAAAATGTATGTAATATGACAGAGCTGTAAATGTAGGTAATATGACAGAGCTGTGGATGGAATAGTGGTGAGAAAAGCTACCTAACTGTAGCTGATGAAATTACATGGGCTGAATTTCTAGGCTGATTAAAAAGGAAGAAGCATGATGTATTACAGTATTTACTTCTGAGACTCACAGCCAAATTCTGGGCAGAGTGCAGGGAATCTTATGGAAGAAGGGAGGGATAGAAGGACCAGGAGGGGACAGGAGCTCCACAAGGAGACCAACAAAGCTAAAACTCCTGAACACAGGGGGTCCTGCAGAGACTGATGCACCAACCAAGGACCATGCATGAAGAGGACCTATCCCCCCTGCTCAGATGTAGTCCAAAGGCAGCTCAGTCTCCGTGTATTCCCGAGTAAGGGGGGCAGGGACTGCCTCTGCAATGAACTTGGTTGCCTGTTTTTTGATCACTTCCTCTTGGCAATGTGGCCTTGCCATGCTACAGAGGAAGAGGATCCAGACAGTTCTGATGAGACTTGATAAGCTACGAACAGATGGCACGGAGGAGAGCTCCCCTTTTCAGTGGACTAGGGGAAGGGAACGGGGAGGGAGGTGGGGGGATAGAGAGGAGTTGAGGAATAGGGGCTACAATCAGTGTTTTAAAATGAATACATTGTAAAAAAAAAGTTTTAAAACTAAATTATATAGAAGAATAAAAAGGCTCCCTAACCCCCACTCAGTGAAACACTTGCTTCAAAAAGACCACACCTCTTAATCCTTCTGCTCTTATGAAAATATTCCATTCTCTGGAGAATAACTACATAACTACTCAACTATATGAGCCTACGGGGGCCATTTTTATTCCAAGCTACACACACACACACTTACTATCACCACACACACACACACACACACACACACACACACACACACACACACAGTTACTATCACTATATATACCACGTGGGGCTCCTGGATGTGCCTCCAGGGGAATTTTCAAAAGGAGGAGATGGAGCTTGTTCAAACTCCAGGAATCTCAAACTTGAGATTTAAAATCTCAAGAGAGCTGAGAGCTCAGAGATTTAAAATCTCTGAGAGCTGAAGGTGTGGGACAAACTCTGTTTCTGTGCCTGCCTCAGGAACACGTGACACAGCTCTGAGGTGGCTGTCTCTGGTTATCTCTTCCCATGCAAAGAGAGCATCACCAGCATTCTAGCCCCAGCCAGTCAAACGCGTCTGTCTTCCAAACCCCTTCCCACTGCCTAAGGTTTATACCGTTCACGTTCACGAAATAAAGCGCACCCTCTGTTTCATCAAATATTGTCTGAGACTCGCTGTTTATTCTGGGGAAAGAAGGGCACCCTTCCTCCCCAAAGAATTAAGCGCTGGATCCCTGGTCTTGACTGCCAGCCGGATTGTCATTGTAGAAGCTCCGCGGTCACCGCTAGAGCTTGGCTGGCCACTCTGAAGCAGCTGCTGGATTCATCCAGACAGGTTGGGCTGTGACTGGATCAGGAAGGGGCATTAGCCTGCACCCTCTGCCATGAAGACAGCCGTTTTAATCATAGAGCTGTAGCACTGCAGTATCGCTGGCACCTCAGCTAGAGGCCTGAGTCTCATCCCTGTTAACACTTCCGCTGTAGAAGTGTTCTGCCAGGACCAGCTATCCTGTGACTAGGATTGTGTTGTGTGTTTCATTCTTTCCAGCCCCAAAACGGGAGTTCTTGAGAGATACAGAACTCCAGACCCCTGTGCTGCTGCTGCTGCTGCTTCTTCTTCTTCTTCTTCTTCTTCTTCTTCTTCTTCTTCTTCTTCTTCTTCTTCTTCTTCTTCTTCTTCTTTCTTTTTTTTCTGCCTAAAAGCCCACAATGCCCAAACCTTCCTGCAGAAAAAGCATACACTTCTGGCTTGGTGCCAAGATATCCGTTATTCCTTCCAGCCTTGCTGCAGGATACATGGATCCACATTATCACTCTATTATATATATAAACTACCACTATATATACTTACATATAGGTGTATGTAAAAATATAGACTATATACACATATGGTATATATATATATGTGTGTGTGTGTGTAGTTATTACACAGATATGTACATATATAAATGTACATGTACCTACATGTATATGTGTATATATACAAATGTATATACATATATACATAATCAGTATCTCACACAATTTGCTGACATTTAAGAATTGTTTGTCTAATTTTCCCACCAATTAGTTGTGGCTCACAGTTGGCCATTTGTTATATGCATTTTGAAGTTCAATTTATTATTATATTTAATTACGTTTCAGATAAGTGTGTGTATACATGTGGGTGTGTGCACATGGGTACAGGTGGATGAAGAAACCGGTGCCGTCAGATCCCCTGCAGCTATAGATGGTTGGGAAACACTTTTGTAGGTGCTTGGTACTGAACCCATGTCTTCCGGTGAGCTACAAACGCTCTACAAACTGCTGAGCCATTTTTCCAGCCTCTGGTCATACAATTTAAAAGTTATGTGAAAATCTAACGCTCTAAGATTAGTTTCTCATTTCGTTATCATTGTCTCTGAGAGCATAGATGTGCAGCTTGGTCTTCATGTGGCTCCTCAGACAGCTGGAGTGGGAGCCTATTCTGACTCTGATGCCTCCCTTTGGATTCCATTCCCCTAACTGGGCAGCCTGTCTGGCCTCAGTGAACGAGGATGCAGCTAGCCCTGCAGTGACTTAATGTGCCAGGGCGGGCTGTTACCCAGGTGGAACATCCACCTTCTCTGAGAAGAACAGGGAAGACTGCGGGCAGGGGGAGGGTGTGCTAGGGGTTACCGGGAGGAGAACAGTTGGTGGCTGAAATCAGAATATAGAGTGAATAATAAATTTTTTGAAAACATAATTTAAAAAATTTGTCTTTAAAATTGATACACCTGCCAACATTTCGCTTTCTTTTTTTCGTATGTTCGGAGTTCCTTGTAAATTTTCCGCGTGGTTATGTGACAGGATGTGAACATTTAACCTGTAACACATACAGCTATAGATTTCATGTGATATAAATTCTAAGTAGTAGGGCATTTACCTCGTTTTATGTTCCTTGGGCTTGGTTTTAAACACACATCCCATCAAACGAATGCACTTTGATGTTCCTTTTTTTTTTTTTTTAAACAGTCCATAATAAAAAGCCAGGTGACTTTTTAACACAGTTTTGTAGAATTTATTAAGACAAATTATAGATAATTTTAACTCTCCTAATTAATTTTTCGTGTGCTATTATGTTAAAATACTGTGTGGTCATTTGGTAAGCTCTTTTTGCCAAATGAGGAAATATAACCTTATCACCAGTTAACATATCAAGTGTCTAACTAAATTTAGCTGAGACTTGTCCTTCTATATGAGTTCCCACTTATCCAAGTTGACTCCCATTAACCACTCTGCCATAATGGCTTGTGGGAAGACTGAACAGAAAATTGAATTAATGCAAGCCATTTCTCAATCATTTCTCATTCTCATAAAATGATTAAAGCTGATGTAAGAGGGCTCATTAAAACGGAAAACATTAGGCTCATTAAAAAGCCATTAAACCATCTCACTTCCTGATTTATTTGATCATAACCTTATTTAGCCATTGTTTAAAAGTCGCTACACCCAAATTTCTGTCCTTCTTCTGGGGCAAATGTGCCAATGACCCAAAGTGTGGCCATTTGAAGAACAAAATCACTTCACCCTACTCTCACTGGGTTCATAGCTTTTGAAAGCCAGCCAATGGCAAATACACGTGGTAGGAGTGCTATCATTGCTCATCAAGAAAAGATTTACCTTCCAGTGTTTATTTTGCACAGAATTCTTCAACTTTCAATTCTCTATTATTTAAAATTGATGCTGAATTACTACCTGTGCAGTCAAAGTGAATGGCCATTAGTCATTGTAAGATAATGGTGTGGTTTTTATTAAGAAATATTAATATCTATTGTCAAACCAAACAATTATTTCCCAGGAGAAAAATAATCTTTGTGAGAATTATGAGTTCAAGCTTTATGTATGATATAATTCTGAAGCTAACAGATATATATATTTTTTTAATTTTCTTTAAGAATATGGCTAAGAATTAAATCAAATAAACTGCCAGGATTAAAAAAAAAAAAGAGCTCCTGCATTTATTATAATTCATGTAGAAAATAGCACATGACTGTAGCACATGACTTGAGAAATAGAATCAGGAAGACCAGGAATTCAAGGCCTGCTTCAACTACATCAAGAATTCCAAGCCAGTCTGGGATACATTAGATCCTGCTTCAAGCAAACAAGCAAACAAACAACATAATTAATATAGATGAGAAATACATTACAAAATATACTTCTATTGTAAGTATTTGATACCCATCTAATCAAAGCACTGGAAAAATCCTGAAACTTCAGTGCCTTCTTGTCACTGTCATAATCTGACACTGAGCTCAGATTTGTCCTTCTTCCAAGTGTAAGGGTTGAAGGATATTTGATCCCATTGTGAACCCCCAAATTGTGAACTGTAAAGCCCCTGTTTCTTATTTGATATGACTGATCCCTATCAGACACCTTTAATCTCAGAACTTTTTTTTTTTTATTGTAAACAGGTGATTATGGTATGGTTCACCGAGACCTAGCACACACCTTTAATTCAAGAACTTTCTGTACACAGGATTTAATAAGGTTAACCCTAGATCAAGAGGCAGATCTAGAAACCAGGGTCCCTAGTAAGGGAGAGGGGCTTTCTGGCACAAACTTAGTGGCAGGCTCTCTGATCACCACCCCACCCCCAACCCCAACCCCAGGGGTGCAGCCTTGCCAGGCCACAGAGGAAGACAAGTGCAAGGAGTCCTGATGAGACCTGATAGAGGAGGGACAAATAGAAGGGGAGGAGGTCCTCCCCTATCAGTGGACTAGGTGAGGAGCATAGGGGGATAAGAGGGAGGGCGGGTGGGATTGGGAGGAGGTGAGAGAGGGGACAACAGCAGGGATAAAAATTGAATAAATTGTAATAAATGATAAAAAAAAAAAACAAAAAGAAACCAGGTGACAGGGATAAAAGTGAAGGAGAGATTTTGACTTGATGGGTATTTAAAACAGCATGGAGAAGAAAGGACTGTTAGCCAAGCTCTGGCTTTTGTTTAGGCTTCAGCTCCTCTACAATCTGGTTTTTTGGTCTAATAAGCCTTTGACCTTGGGATTTTGGCCATTTCTTCTGGGGTTGCTAGTTGCACTAGTGAGCCTTTGGGTTTTTTCCATCTGTACCTGAGGGGAAAAGAAAGGTCTGCTGGGTATTTTTTCTGCCTCTCTGAACTAGAAGGTTTTCTCTCCAGCATCTGGCTCCTGAGTCTTTATTGGTAAAATAGAATGGTTGGGATTTTCATTTTTATAAAACAGGAAGGTGATAGATATTTTGACACACTGACCATATCTTTCTTCTGTTTTACTTTAAACATTTTATTATAAGCACAGTCAAAACCAACTGATGTTATAGGGGTAGACTCTGGATTTTGTAACTTTAGTAATTTTTGTGTCCAGAGAGGAACCATAGTGCCATCCTATAATGTCTGTCACCATTTTCTCCAATAATCCTAAATTCTCATTACTCTTTCCATCTCTCTTTCTCTCTCTCTCTCTCTTCATTTTCAGTCTGAGAGCTGTCTAGTTAGCAACATGGCACCAAATGAACTGCAAGACAAATTGTGGTAATGTAAGGGATCACATCGTTCTCAGAGCCACTGTCTGTGAGGTAATACTCAAAGTGAAGTGATGATATAACACAGTAGAAACATAATTCATCATTGTAAATTTCATTGATTTTTTATTTTTTTTTGCTTTTGGTTTTACTTGTTTTAGATTTCCAATAGCATATGTTTAATTCTTTTGATTAATACAGTTTATATTTATAATATTTTGTGTTGCATTCTCCTGCAATTTTATTCAAAGTTGAAGCAACAATACAAGAAGTTTTACTTTTTCTTCTATGTTCAGTTATAGCCTAATCTGGTTGAATTTAGGACTAGAAAACATCACCATTTGAAGTATTTCATTTAAGTATCCTCTTTCCTCGTCGAATAGCTGAGTCAAATTTTGTGTTTGTCCCACAGCAAACTCATTAATATAATTTTGATTATCACAACTACAAAGAACTATCTATGTACCCAGTTTATAGTGTGATCTGCAATTATATTTCCCTTGAATAACCAATTTTTGCATGATCAATTATATATCCCTTTGCATAATGACTAACCGGAGGTCTGAAAAATTAGAAACCTCACTCCAGGTAACTATCTTTCAAGGTTACCTGGAGTTATAAAGTACACACATCTGATGTCAAATCTGTCATTAATGACTGTAGTAGATTCCTTAGAAGAATAATGCTCTGAGCAGTTTTTTCCAACTGCTTTTCTTCTTAACTTAGCATCCTTGTTTAGAACAATGAAGAACAAATTTAGCTAAATTCTATGTAGTGGTTTAAACATGAACTAACACTCATGGTCACATATGTAAATATAAGAGTGTTGCATTTTCCTGATATTCAGATACAGTTTTGTTTATTTAAGATATTCTGTTCAGAAACAAACTACACAATTAAATGCCAATGAGAGTGCTGCTTATATCTCTAAATACTTACACTCAAATAATGAATCACAACTTTTAAGATTAAGTGTACTAGTTAGAAAAATGGCAAAATAAATACCATGCCAACATTCTTTATTGAAATGCCTGTCCATCTGGATTTACTGCTCATAGGTTTTTAGCAAATTGAGGTATACATCATATGGCATTGCTTGCATTAATGGAACAATGTTGGAACTACAAGTTCCCTTTGCCAATATGATATTGGCATTCTATTATTATTATTATTATTATTATTATTATTATTATTCATTACAATTTATTCATTTTGAATCCTGGCTTTAGCCCCCTCCCTAGTCTCCTACCAATCCCACCCTCCCTGCCTCTTATCTCCTTATGCCCCTCCCCTAGTACACCGATAAGGGAGGTTCTCCTCCCCTTCTATCTGACCCTAACTTATCAGTTCTTATCAGGACTGATTGCACTGTCTTCCTCTATGACTTGGCAAGGCTGCACCCTCCCCCCCCACCATACAGGGGGAGGTGATCAAAGAGACGAACACTGAGTTCACGTCAGAGACAGCCCCTGCTCCCCTTACTAGGGAAGCTACATGGAGGCTGAGTCTATGACCTACATCTGAACTGGGTTTTTAGGTCCTCTCCATGCACGGCTCTTGGTTGGGATATTGATCTCCGCAGGGCCCCCAGGGCCCAGTTTTTTTTAGCTCGGTTGGTCTCCTTTTGGAGCTCCCCTCCAGGTCTATCTCCCCCTTCTTTCAAAAATTTCCATGCATTCTGCCCAAAGTATGGCTATGAGCTCTGCTTTGAAACCTCAATAGGTAGAATCTTCTTATAGATATTAATAAACACAATATTGATATAAATGCTCACAAACACATAAATCGCAAATCTTAGTAAGTCAGAAAATGCTTCTTAACTTGAATGACTCAAGACTGATATTGAGGGGGATCCAAGATGGCGACGACCAGCGCACACAGTTTCTGAGAGGCAGAAGGGCTGAAGCACCAGAGTTGCTGAGTGGAGGGATGACTAAAGCCAGGGAAATGACGGTGAGGCTTTCTGAACAAGAGGGAACACCACAGGAGTTGTGATCTTTAGTCTCAGGTCACCTGCAGACTTCTTTGGGGAAGGAGAGAAATGATCATTTGATCTCCCTGCGCTCCCCTTTTTAGGGCCTCCCTCCTCCTCAGCACAGCCCAGAGCTCACCTAGATTCTCAGCTCAGAACTCACTGCCTGGGGACAACAAAGGTGGGGTTCCTAGCAACTCAGTCACAGCTGCCAGCTGTACCTGTCTTCAGAGTCCCAGATCTGCGGCACAATCCTCCCCTCCCCGACGGAGTCCCAGGTCTGCTAGCAGCCATATTGACTCTGTAGGGTCTTGCAGCCACTGACAGTAAGGCCCGCCCAAACCCTTGGTGGCAGATAGTACCCTATATAGCCACCAAAGTCTGGCAGACCGGCCAAACAAACTAGGCACACCAGGCACCAGGCCACCCAGGTCTGGAGACCACAGTGGTGGGCCCCTGGGACTTCCCAGAAGTCATCTGGATTGGCATCCTAGTCTCCAGCTACAGCTGGACTTCCTAACCTGGCAGCAGCACTGAGCTGGTGGAGCTCATCATATGACTCAGCAGGTCCAAGCCAGAGAGTAGAGAGCCCTGATACCCGGATCCTCAAATGACAACACATGCTGGAGAGGTTGTGGAGAGTGGGGAACCCTCCTTCATTGCTGGTGGGAATGTAAACTGGTACAGCCACTTTGGAAATCAATCTGGCGCTTTCACAGACAATTAGGAATAGTGCTTCCTCAAAACCCAGCTATATCATTCATTCCTAGGTATATATCCAAAAGATGCTCAAGTACACAACAAGGGCATTTGCTCAACCATGTTTGTAACAGCTTTAGTTGTAATAGCCAGAACCTGGAAATAACCCAGACGTCCATCAACGGAGGAATGGATACAGGAATTGTGGTACTTTTACACAATGGAATACTACTCAACACTTAAAAACAAGGAAATCACGAAATTTTCAGGCAAATGATGGGCTCTAGAAAAGAACATTCTGAGTGAGGTATCCCAAGAGGAGAAAGACATACAAGGTATATACTCACTTACATAGACGTATAAGATATGATAAACATAATGAAATCTACACAGCTAAAAAAGATAAAATAGAAAGAGGACCCAGGGTAAGATAATCAATCCTCACTTAGGAAGACAAATGGGATGGACATTGAATGTAGGAGAAAACAAGTAACAGGACAGGAGCCTACCACAGAAGGCCACTGAAAGACTCTACCTAGCAGTCTATCAAAGTAGATACTGAAACTCATAACCAAACCTTCGGCAGAGTGCAGGGAATCCTATGAAAGAAGGGGGAGTTAGTATGACCTGGAGAGGACAGAAGCTCCACAAGGACCAAATATATCTGGGCACAGGGGTCTTTTATGAGGCTGTATCCCCAACCTAGGACCATGTATGGATATAGCCTAGATCCCTTATTCAGATGTAGCCCATGGTAGCTCAGTATCCATTTGGGTCCTAGCAAGGGGAACAGAGACTATTTCTGACATGAACTCAATGGCTGGCTCTTTGACTTCTCCTCCCTCCTCCCCTGAGGTAGGAGCAGCCCTGCTAATCTACAGAGGAGGACATTGCAGCCAGTCCTGAAGATACCTGGTAAACCAGGGTCAGATGAAAGGGGAGAAGGTCCACCCCTATCAGTGGACTTGGAAAGGGACAGGGAGGAGATGAAGGAGGGAGGGTGGGATAAAGAGGGAATGAGGGAGTGGGATACAGCTAGGATACAAAGTTAATAAACTGTAACTAATATTAATAAATAAAAAATACATGTAAAAAAAGAAAAATGGAACCTCCAGGCGGCAACTGGGAGCATGGAAGACTCCTGCTGTTTACTGCCCTACTCCTAGGTTGAAGGTCAGTCAGCTTCTTAAGCTCAGGCCATCTACCTAGGACAATACCACCCACAGTGAGCTGAGCCATCCTTCATCAACTTAAATGAAACAGAGCAATGATTTTAGGTTCTGCATATGATTATGTTTGGGGGTATCTATTCTTCTGTTCTCAGTTTACTTAAGTGTTTCCAGTGTCATTGATAGTTTTGTAAATTTAGGATTTTCTTCTTCGCTGAGTAAAATGTGGAGCATTGTAAATATTTATCACATTTCTTTATACGTTGTCTTTGATGAATATTTTGATTGTTTCTATTTCTAATCAATTGAAATAGTACTACAATAAACATGGAAATGTAGATGCAAAAAAAAAAGACTGATATTGATATCTTAAGAAAACTATAGTTAGAAGTTCTGAATATCATTTTGAAAATCCTACAGACCATGAGCATGACTATTTCTAGGCCTGGTTTGGGTTAACCAAGCTCTAAGTGGTTGTGTAAAAATCTGACACCTAATCATGAGATTCTATGAAGAAATCACTAGAATGATGGGCAGCACTTTTTTTTTTTCTTTTGTAACCAATGTATTATCTTGTCACAACTCTTCCTGGACATCCTTATAAACGTAAGTAGGCTTGGTAAAGAAAACAGAGCATGAATCCAAACTTTCTACTAAGGCTGCAAGCACGCTACTGCCCATCCTCTTCTTACAGAAGTCAGTGGAGAGGATTGCCAAGGCCGGCCTCACTTGAGTAACATTTCCAGGATTCCGTTGTTTTCCAATAGGACGCTTGTGAAAATATAGATTCCCTTGTATTCAAACTTCTAGCCTCTATTTTAATGTGTTCATAATTTCAATCATTTTCTATAAGGTCATTCTTTCTCTTAAAATTTCAATGAACAACTCTTTCTGAAACACAATATTAGTGTTGTGATTAAGTTAACATTACATGTATCTAACACTCACAGGCATTAAAGTTACCACATTTTTCAGGTAATAGAGCTAGGATTCAAACTGACCTTTTCTGATTACTTAAAATAATCATTTAAGCATTGTACAAGGTCCCCATTCACCTTACATCCTCAAGAAGGCTAGTGTATTTCCTAAGTTTTAAATTAGGATTTTGACCCCTTTTTCAAATTATATTTTAAAAGAACACTTTTTAGCTTACAGACAATTTATGACAAAAAGAATTCTACTGTACATTTTAGCAGGTAACTCTGATTAGCAACATATCATTTTACTATGCTACATTTGTTACAATTAATGGATCCATATTACATTAGTATTTGAGACACATAATTTATTTAAATTTCTCCAGTTTTTACCTATTGCATTTTTTTCTGTTTAGTTTTCTCAGCCAAACATGAGACAGTTTCTTACTTTTTTTTATATTTTTCAATCTGATCTCTGTTCTGGCAAGGGATCACATCCAAAGACCTAGGTCTGTGTGAATACAGACACACCTTTAATCCCTCTGGCTGGAACACACACCCTTTATTCCTTTGGCTAGAATACAGACAGGACTCAATTTTAATCCCTCTGGCTGGAATTTAACTCCAAACTGAGGACGACTAATTGAAGAGCTGACAAAGTGATGAATCAGAAAAGGTTTGCCAGAATGACTCTGAGATAGGATACTTCCAAGTCTCATGAGAACAGACAGAAAAGAGAAGTATGTATACTTGTATTTAAGAGCAGTGAAGAGAGAGAGAAGAGTTCCTTTGTGAAACAGTACAGTAGAGCTTGCGATTACAGTACAGTTCAGTACAGTTCCTTTGAGTGCATCTGGTTTCATGCAGTCCACTTCGAGGCAGTTTTTCCAAGCAGAGCAATTCAGTGAAAAATGGAAAGAAGCCAGCTTGAATCAGTCAGCTCTGAGAGGAATTTTGACCCAGAACAGCTGAGATGAACCATCTAGCAAGAGTTCAGAAAGAACTAGGAAAGGGTAAGCTTATTCATCAGTAAGTCACAATGGATGAAAACATTCTGGACCTAGATTAGCAGATGGAAGATGGAAGCCGAAGCATTCAAGGTCTGGGCTTGCAGATGATTAGATTGTATGGAGGCTAGAAACTTCTAGGGCTAGGCCTAGGGATATTTAGATAGAAATGCTATGTCTGGTCTCAGCCCAAGCCATGTGTTCGTTAAAGTTTGGGTACAGTTCTCATCTCTTCATCTCCTCATCTGAGAAAATAAAAACACTGGTTACAAACATCCATAGGACATCTATTTATTGACTTTTTTTTTCTGAGGCATTTTCAAGAAATGGGAGTATGAGTGGTTTTCTTCTCTTTTAAATTTTTTAGTTGAATCACTTTACATTCAGATCACAGCCTCTTCCTCATCTCTTCCTAGTTCTAACCTTTCTTCCTCTTCCCCCTATTCCTTTTCCCTAGTCCTCAGAAAGGGGGAGTCCTCCTCCCCTACCAACTGACCCCAAGCTATTAAGTCTCATCAGGACTGTCTGCATCCTCTTCCTCTGTGGCTTGTCAAGGCTGCCTGCCAGAGGGAAGTATTGGAGAAACAAGGCAACAGAGTCCCTGTCAGAGTCAGCCCCTGCTCCCCTTATTAGGAGACCAATTTGGAGACTGAGCTGTGTATTGGCTACCTTTGACCAGGGGGCCTAGGTCTTCTCCATTCATGGTTCTGGGATGGTGCATCAACCTTTTCAGGACCTTCCTGGGCCCAGATTTATTGGCTGTGTTGGTCTTCTGGTGGAGCTCTTGTCCTCTCCAGTTCCTTGACTCCCTGTGCTCTGCCCAAAGTTTGGCTGTGAGTTTCACAGGATCATACAAAATATGAAGTATTTTCAGTACTCACCTCTGAAAGTGCATACCTTTTGATTGTTAGACATGGCCTTGGTCACCTTAAAAATATGTCCAGTTTCCAATCCTTTTTCTATTGTCTGGAAAGAAGTCCCACTTTGAAGGAGTGGGGTGAGGAATGATCACACCAATTTTCTGGAAGCTTTCTAGTGCTTCAAAATTGAATAAAAATAATTACGTAACTTTGAACTTACTGACATTTATTTTTAACTTGGAACGTACTTCCATGTTTGTAGAGACATTTTTCTGTAGAGACATTTTGTCATGTTGCCCTTGTTCTTGATGGTAAAACTCATGTTAATATAAATTCATCCTTTCTGCCCTCCTTTCTTTCTTTCTTTCTTTCTTTCTTTCTTTCTTTCTTTCTTTCTTTCTTTCTTTTCATTCTGTTCTACTAGAGGATACTAAAAAGAGCTCACATATATCCACTCTTGCTCATAAAATCAATTATTTTTTAAAGGCTTTATGATTCCCTTTTCAGGACAGTAATTTTAGAATTCAATTTGGGCACAAGACATGCATATTTATATTTGAATACTATCTTTTTACAATTTTTTTTAATTTAACTTTATATCCTGATTGTAACTTCTCCCCCTCTCCTCTCAGTCCTGCCTCTGAAACCCTTCCCCCATTCTCTCCTCCCCTCCTCAGAGAAGGGGGAGGTCCCCACGGGTAGCAATCTTCCCTGAATGCTGAACTTTAAGTTGCTGCAGAACTAGGTCCTCCCACTGAGGCCAGACAAGGCAAGCAGTTAGGGGAATAGGATTCAAGATGTACAGGGACAAAAATAAAGTAGGAATTGAAGCAATGTCCAACCAATGCCTGACCTAACCTGAGACCCAACCCGTGAGAGCAGCAAACCCCTGACAAGATTAAAGATACTTTGCTCTGCTTGAATAAGGGAACCTAACGTGGCTGTTTTCTGGGTAGCTCCACCCTGCAGCTGATGGAAAAAGATGCAGAGACCCACAGCCAACTAATTCAGCGGAGTGCAGGGAGTCTTGTGGAAGAGTAGGGAGAAGGATAGAAGGACTCAGAAGGAATAGGGGCTACACAAGAAGGCAAACAGAGCCAACTAACCAGGGCCTGGGGAGTGGGGAGGCTGTGAAGACTGAAGTACCAACCAAAGATAATGTATGGACTGGACCTAGGTCCCCAACACAGATGTAGCCAATAGGCAGCTCAGTCCTCATATGGATTTCCTAGTGAGAGGATTTGGGGCCAACTTTGACATGGACACTGTCATGGACTCTGTTGCCTGCTTTTCAGTCACTTTTCCCCACCATGCCACAGGGGAAGAGGATGCACTCAGCCCTGAAACAACTTGATATGTTGAGACTGGTGGGTAAGGGGGAGGCTCCCCTTTTCTGAATATTAGGGGGGTGGGGTAGGGAGAACAGAAAGGGAGGATGGGACTGGGAGAAAAGGAGGGATGAGGGTATGACCAGGATGTAAAGTGAATAAATAAATTTTAAATTTAAAAAAATATTAAATAAAGAAAAGTGAAAGAAAAAAAAAAGGGTCAGAGAGGGCCCCTGCTCTAGTTATTGGGGGAGGGGGCGACCCACATGAGGACCAAGCTGCTCATTTGCTACATATGTACAGGCAGCCTAAGACCAATCCCTGCATTCTATTTGGTTGGTGGTTCAGTCTCTGTGAGCCCCAAGGTTAGTTGACTCTGTAGGCTTTCTTGTGTAGTCATTGACTCCGCTGTCTCACTCAATCATTCCTCCAGCTTTTCTCCATGATCCTGTATAATGTTTGGTTGTGGTCTCTGCATCTGTTTCCATCAGCTGCTGGGTGAGGCCCCTCAGAGCTCCTGACAATAAGGATAGCCAAGTAACATTAATAGTTTTAGGGATTGCTTCTCTCCCACTGGATGGGTCTCAAGAAGGGCCAGTCTTTGGTTAGCATTCCCTCAATCTTTGCCCCATTTTTTTCCCTGCACGTATTTTAGGCATGACAAATTTTGGGTGGAAGGTTTTGTCAGTGGGAGGGGTTTGTTGTCCCTTTCCCACCATTAGAAATCCTGCCTGGCTACAAGAGGTGGCCACTTCAAGTTAGGTAACTCAGCTAGGATCACCTTCATAGACTTCTGGTGGCCACCCCTATCCAGGTCTTTGCCGAATCCCAGAGATGACACCCAACTCAGATTACCGTCCTCTCACCAGGACTTCTTCTCCCAGCTTTCCCTACTCCTAGTCCTCAACTCCATTCACCTGCCCATCTCCTCTCCTACCCAGTTCTTTCTCTTCATCCATCTTCAGTGCCTATTTTATTTCCCTTTTTGAGTAAGATTCAAGCACCCTCCCTTAGCTTCTCCTTGTAAATTAGCTTCTTTGGGTCACTGGATTGCAGTATGTTTATATCTTGTACTTTACCGCTAATATCCACTAATAAGTGAGTGGATACCATGCTTTTCTTTTTGGGTTTGGGTTACTTCACTCAAGATGATTTTTTTCCTAGTTCTATCCATTTCTCCTCAAATTTCAAGATTTCCTTGTTTTTAATAGCTGAGTAGGAATACCATCATATTTTATATTCTTAGCTCAAAGAGAACATGAATTTGTATATTATATAATCTCTATATAGTTTTAATAATCTGACATAAGCAACCAACTTCATATAAGAAAACACCATTTTTAATGATGCTATCAATTCTAATCAACATGAATCCTTTTCACTGTTTTGCCTTATTTATTTGTAAATTCCTACTCCAATAAAGAAGATCTTGGCTATTTTCCCATGTCTTTGTTATTTTTAAACATAGTTGTATTCTCTTACAGTTTTATATTTTCAGGCAGAGTTACATTTTTTCTATTACATACTTTATTACTTCTTAGGAACCCTTGACATCCTAAATGATTTTTCTTGTTACATATTTTAAGGTTCGGTGTTTTTGCCATGAAGTTCAATGGTCTTTGTCAAATGTTTATAGCCACAAATCGGTCATTATAGAACCCTACAGAATCATTTCACTGCCTTAAAAGTAATCCCCAATGATCTGTTCAGCTCTATTGTTTCTTCACCTTAATTAACAACTGAACTTTCAGCAACTCCTATAGCTGGACAATTTCATGTTGTATAGTTACTATCATTTACTTTGTGTTGTTTTCAAATTAGCTTCTTGCCCTTAACAACAAGTATTTAAGGCTCACCCTTATCTTCCAGTGTCTTGATAGCTTGCTCTAATATTTGACTTTAATCTGCATTGTGATCTTAACCTATTTGAAGCTGTCAGTGATATGCTGAGAAAAAAGATCCTCCTTCTAACAACTTGCTATTGATTGTCCTTGGTATTTTTTCTTACATTTATATTTTTTCCTATTATAACAATTCTATGAATCTGTTTTGATCATATTCATCTGTCTCCTGACTACTCGAGGATCTGCCCAGTCATGACCTCTTTTTACATTAGCTGTTATTGCATATATATGCCTGTGTTTATATGATGCATATGTATATAATATATGTATATGACATATGAGTATATACATATATTTGCCAATATAACAATCTCAGTATATATAATGGTACTTGGATGTATGTTTTCAGAGCTAACCATTTCATATTGGATAACCAATGGGTTTACTTTTCTCATGGAATACTATTTCTCTCATACTAAGGATTCCTTATTTGTCTGTAGATTTGGGGAAGGTTTGAGACCATTTGTGCTATTTCCTGTCCTTTTTAGTATTTTATATTTTTTTTCTGTTGTAGGGTTGGGCTCATGCTTTTGCTTGTTTGTTTGTTTAGTTTCATTTAGTTTTTTTGTTGTGTGTGTTGTCTTGTGTTCTGTTTTGTTTTTCGAGACAAGGTTTCTCTGTGTAGCTTTGGCTGATCTGAACTCACTTTGTAAACCAGGCTGGCCTTGAACCCAGAAAAATCTATCTGCCTCTGTCTCCCTGAGTTCTATGGGCTGATGTTTAGATAGTCATGTTGGTGAGACTTTATGGATATAGTTCCTGACGTTACTAGGAGACACAATCTCCCAACAAACTGCCTAAATTTTGGGTTATTACAGTCTTCCCTTGAATTTTCTGCAATGTTCTCAAGTCTTAAGTTGCAGGAGTTGTTTTATAGATTTATACATTGGGACTAGGATCCATAACTCTGCATTTTAATTGGTTGTGGTACTTGTCTTTTTTTCTTAACAACTTGATGAGTACTTTGTACTAAACCAAAGAGATGTGAAGACATTCCTGTACTTTTTTGCCATTGCATATTCTCATGCCATTTAACTTGCCAAGTTATCCTGTAAATTTTTCTGCATATGTGAGGCTTCTGCAGGTCTTAGTGAATAGATCTTGTTTTTTTCTAAATTTACTCATCTACCTAGATTTCAATTAGATTTTTTTCCTTATGTGGAATGTAAGTAATGAATTTATATTTGTTCACCTTTGTGTAGTATTAGGGTGAGAGAGTTATCAATGGAAATCTTTGACATCTTGATTATCAAATATTGGTTCAAGAAATTTTGTAACACTTCCTTACAAATGTTAGGCAGAACAAGGTATTTTTAGCAGTGGAACCAAATATTAAATATAACTTTATATTCTGACAGAGAAGAGCCATGTGTTTTATAGGGAAAATGTAAATTTTATTTAGTTGATGGTGTACTGAAATGTTAAACATTTATTAATATCAGAAACAAATGAAAATTAACAGTAAGAGACCACTGTGTATATGTTTAATTAGAACAGGTTCCTCTGTCTATATTGCCAGTTTTAACTTTTTGGTAAAATAAGTTTTTCCTGTAGCCTATAATCATGCATGTCATGCCTACAAATGTCCTCTAAGTTTACAGCTTAATCAATTCAAAGTTTATTTACAGAGTGTCATAGTGATGTGTACAATACATCCAATGTGAGCCTTTGAGTTCATAAAAGGATGCATGATCAGTACCACACGTTTCTCACGATGACACACAAGACCTAACGTCAACTTGTTTAGAACGCTGATGGCAGCCAACATTGTCCTGGACAATGCCTTCTCAAAGCCCACCCACATTTCACAGTTTTAGATTGTTTTCTAGCACTAGAGACTGATTTTGAAAATTAATATGCTCACTTTCATAAACCCCCTGGAAAGAATTCTATATTTAGCAATAAACTACAGTACATTAAAGGGTTAACAACCTAAAAGCCACAGGTGGGTGAAGGAGCTCTAAGACAAGAAGGTTGACAGGTGACTAACATCTGCAGAGTGCTGGCATCCAAGAGGCTCCTGATAAGGGAGCCCAAAGGATAGCGACTTAGTCCTGTTCTCCTGCTATGAGACACCATGATCAAGACAACTCTTATGAAAGAAAATATTTAATTCGGGGCTTGTTTATAGTGTCAGGGGCTTAGTCCATTATCATTATGGCAATCATGGCAGGGAACATAGCAGCATGCAGCCAGGTGCTTGAACAGTGGCTAAGAGTTACATCTTGATACACAGGCAGAAAGCTGAGACTTCAAAGCTCCCCCCACCCACCACCAACTGGCTGTACCTCTTCACCCTCTAATACTTTTAAATAGTGCCACTCCCTGGTCACTGAACATTCAAACACTAAGCCTGTGGGGGCATTCTTATTCAAACTACCACTGATAATAAGACCTCCTAAATTGAGGACTCTTTTTTCCTTTGAAAAGAACATCAGCCCCTCAGGACAAGGGCAGCATACCAGTCTCCACTGGTTATTATACCTTTGTGACTTCAAAGAACTGAAATGATTATGCAATCTTACATCATAAAAGTCCTTTTTTTCCCACTCTGTACACTCTAAAGAAACCCCCCTTTGCCCTGAGCATGTGCACACAGTCTCTATCTCCATGGAGAGACTGTTGCCCTTCATATTTCTGATTAAAGAACTTTTTTTTTTTTTTTTTTTTTTTTTTTGCTGTGTTGAGGTTGGTTTATTCTTTCTATTTCCATCAATCCTGATCTCACATAACTGAACATTTACATTTTAAATATTTATTTATTTATTTGCTTGTTTGTTTATTATGTGTGTGTGTTTGTGTGTGTGTTTCTCTCTCTGTGCGTGATGTACATGCACACACATGTCAAAGTAACATCAGAAGACAACTTGAAGAAATCATGTTTTTCTTTTCATGTGGGTTCAACGATCAAACACACGCCATTAGGCTTGAGAGCAGGATCATAAACAGATGCAACAATCTCTCTGGCCTCATAACAGATTATTTTAATGGCAACACTACCTTTTAACCAGGGTTCAATGTACATTAATTCATGCATTAACTTTGGTTCTGCCCTTATCTGTCTAAGTACAGTAGGCAAGCCTATATTATACTCCTTCTGATATTAAAAGTATAATTCTAGAGAAAGAATGGAAGAGAAGAAATTTTCATTTTCTTTACATGGGCATGATCAATGGTCCATTATTAAATACTGTACTATTCTGATATTTTAAACAGTTTAACCACAGAGCTATTTGCTCTAGTCTTGTTGCTCTAAAGATGAGAAGAACAAGTTTATTCACTGTAAGTTAATGTAAAAATTGTTATTGAACACCTGAGATGCTTGAGATTCACTGATGGCGCATCAAGGAAATTATTGCATATTGCATGAATGAGTGAATGAATGAAATAACTGTACAGTCATCCTCAGATACCTTTACCTTAATGTGATAGGCAAATTTTTTAAATCTGAAAATTCTTATTGTTAAAAGAATATGATATTTTTGTTTTATGTAGTCACTGAGAACTCATTCAGATTTCCAAATTGGGAAAATTCTCAGGAATTATTTATTACACAATAAAGAAACTTGCCGTATTATTTTCCTCAAGTAACAGCTTCACATTGTTACACCCAGTTCGCAAGCCCCCAAAAGACCTACAGGAATCGACTCCATTGCAAAACACATGAGGGTCTTTTTATTACAAGCTCGAGCTGGGTGGCTGCCCTTTACAAAGACACATGGGCAAGGGACCCCCGGCTCCGGGAGATCAAGGTTTTTAAAGGAACAAAAACGCCATTGGGGTAGTACAAGCCTTGGCATTACAGGATTGGCTAAGAGGAACAAAACGCAAGCGGGACGGTCTCTAGGGAAGCTGACCTTTAAAATGATTGGTCTGTTTTTAGGCGCCAAGACTGTTAATGGTCAGCCTGGGGGATGTCTGGCCTCTAGTTCTTAGGGGCCATGTGACTCCAGTCACACCCTAAGGTTTATCTGGGTGAGGACTGCTGCTGGCCCATTATCTGAAAGGAATGTGGTCTTGTGATTCTGCCCCAGCCCCAGGAATTAACTCTTAAGTTTTTCTTTGAACCTTTCAACATTTCTTTTGTCAAATCATTACAAACTTCATACATTAAATAGTTTATGTTAATCAAATCATATATCAGTTACATTTATTATATTTTGTTGATTTTATCACATGATGAATTGTGTAACCTAAAATATTTCAACATGATTATGGGTGCATTTGCAATTGAATCATATTATTATTCTAAATGATACGTTCTGTGACTATACTGCTCAACAGAGCTGGCATAAATGCATAAATTTGTTTACCATGTAGTTTTATATTATTGATTTACCAGATACATAAAAATCAAAGACTCATTTGTTAACATAAATCCCAAGTTAAATATTATTCCGTGTATATTTAAATACATTCTTAAATACCTTTTCTAATTAAAGAAAATAGTTTTTTGTTTTTGTTTTTGTTTTTTTTTTTTCCAATATGATCTGATTAAAAAAAATGCTCTGGGCCAAAAACAAAACTAAACAAAAATGTGTCGTGATTGTACTTGCCTGCGCTTAACTCAGAAGTGCACTCCTACCCTTAACTGCTTCAAAAGTTATCTCATTTAATATGAAACCGAAATTTGTGAACTACGTATTAGTTCACTTTTCACTTATGAAGCTAATGTGCAAATAGTTCTGGATCTCACGCACATTCCTAGCACTGACTGAAATGCATGAGAAATGATAAGCAATAATAGAAACTGGCATGCCCTGCGGGTAGTTTACCAGAGTGGGGAAGACAAAGTAAGTGATTTTTTTTTTTTTTTTTTTTTGTGCCTGTGCCTGTCAGGGTATGTAAAGGGCAGAATTCAGATAAAAGAACAATTTGTGCTTCTGAACTATGAGTAAAATAACGTGTCAGCAAATGGTCATTTGGGTAAAATCATGAGCATAAAACTAAGAGGAAATCTGTGATTAACAGAGTAAATTTGGGGGATACTACTAGAATAGTAAGAGGCTTAGATTTTAAAAGATGTAGAGGAAGACTAAGTAACGAAAGTTTTTTTTGTTTTTTTTTTTTTTTGATTGCTTAGAAGCAATGGCAACTTTTCTCTGTTGATCTATAATGAAACTCTTTATTGGATTCTGATTGAAGCTGGAAAACTTCTTAACCACTCTCTGACTGACAAGGTATCCTGGGTATACAGTCAACTACTCTGTTGAAGGGAGGCCTTTTCTAACTTGCTATAGTACTCTAATTCTGGTTTCACAGCTCTGTGTATGGACTGAATAAATAAAACACAAAAGTTACAGAGTAGATCAGAACTTCCATTTGCCATAAGTTAGAGAGTTTTATAAATTCCTTCATGGTGTTGACACTCCAGAAGAAGGTAAAAGGTGATTAATTCATGTGTTTCTAGAAACTACATATAGAGCTTGTTAATAAGCAAGTTATAGAAAACAGATTGATACATTCAAATTCCTTCTAAATTGTGGACTGTGCAAATTTATCAGTATGAGAAAAAATAAATCTTCCTCTTTCATCTGACCTTGCTTATCAAGTCTCCTCAGGACTATCTGGACCCTCTTCCTGTAGCCTGGCAAAGCCTGGCAAGGACACATTGCAAGGAAGAAATGATCAAAGAGCAGGGAACCGAGTTAATGATAGAGCCATGCCCTGCTCCTTTTACTCAGGGACCAACATGGAGACTGAGTTGCCTATGGGCTACACCTGAGAAGGGATTCTAGATCCTCTCCACGCATGGTCCTTAGTTGGTGCATCAGTCTCTGCAGGGCCCCCTGAGCTCAGATATTTTAGCTTTGTTGGTCTCTCTTGTGGAGTTCCAGTCACCTCCGGGTCCTTCTATTCACCACCACTCCCTTCTTCCATAAGACTCTCTGTGCTTTGGCCAAAGGTTGGCTATGAGTCTGGGATGGGGGTGGGAAGAGGAATGAAGGGTGGGATAGGGAACAGATGAGGGAGAGGGCTACAGTTTAATATAAAATGAATAAATTTAAAAATATTATAAAAACGAAGAAAAACGAAGCTTTACTTACTGATTTTTGTTGATTTAAGGTAACTGGGTCAAATTCACTTGAAATCATTGGTTATTCAGCTGGATAAACTTAGTGTCAGTAGGGCCTTCACCAAATATAAATACAACAGAAATCCTTAATTGGTAGTACATTTTTTGCCTCTGTAGCAATTTGTGTATTTTTTAATTATTTTTTAAGTTTTTATATTAATTATAGTTTATTCACTTTTTATCCCAGCTCTAGCCTCCTCCATCAGTCCCTCCCAGCCCCACTTTTTCTTCCTCATCTCCTCCCATACCCCTCTCCAAGTCCACTGATAGGGGAGGTCCTCCTCCCCTTCCATCTGACCCTAGCTCATCAGGTCTCATCTGTGTCTTCCTCTGTGACCTGGCAAGGCTGCTCTCCCCTCAGAGGGAGCTGATCAAATAGCCAGCCAGTAGGTTCAGATCAGAGACAGTCCTTATTCCCCTTACTATGGAACCCACTTGGATACTGAGCTGACATGGGCTACATCTGAGTAGGGGTCCTAGGTTATCTCCATGAATGGTCCTGGGTTGGAGTATCAGTCCCAGAAAAGACCCCTGTGCCCCAATTTTTTTTGGTTCTGTTGCTCTCCTTGTGGAGCTCCTGTCCTCTCCAGGTCTTACTATGTCCCCTTCTTTCAAAAGATTCCCTGAACTCTGTCCAAACTTTGGTAATGAGTCTCAGCATCTGGTTTTATACACTGCTGGGTAGAGTCTTTCAGAGGCCCTCTGTGGTAAGTTCCTGTCCTGTTCCCTGTTTGCTCCTTCTTCCAATGTCCATCCTGTTTGTCTTTCTGAGTGAGGATTGATCATTTTACCTAGGGCCGTCCTTCTTGCTTAACTTCTTTAGGTGTACAGATTTTAGTATGTTTATCTTCTATTATAGGTCTAATATCCACTTATAAGTGAGTATATAGTATTTCTGTCTTTCTGCTTCTGGGATACTACTCAGAATGATCTTTTCTAGATCCCACCATTTGCCTACAGAGTTCATGGTTTCCTTGTTTTAATTGCTCAGTAGTATTCTATTGTGTAAAAGTACCACAGTTTCTGTATACATCCCTCCATTGAGGGACATCTGGGTTGTTTCCAGATTCTGCCTATTATGAATACAGCTGCTACAAACATGGTTGAGCAAATGTCCTTGTTGTGTATTTGAGCATGTTTTGAATATATGCCTAGCAGTGGTATGGCTGGATCTTGAGGAAGCGCTATTCCTAATTATCTGAGAAAGTGCCAGATTGATTTCCAAAGTGGTTGTACCAGTTTACATTCCCAGCAGCAATGGAGGAGGGTTCCCCTTTCTCTACATTCTCTCCAGCATGTGTTGTCACTTGTGTTTTGGATCTTAGCCATTCTGATGGGTATAAGGTGAAATCTCAGGATTGTTTTGACTTGCATTTCCCTGAGGTCTAAGGATGTTGAGCATTTTTTAAGTGTTTTTCTGCCAGTTGATATTCCTCTATTGAGAAATCTCTGTTTAAACTCTTTGCCCCATTTTTTAAATTGGATTATTTGATTTGTTGCTTTTTAAATTTATTTTTATTTTTATTAATTACCGTTTATTTACTTTGTATCCCATCTGTAGCTTCCTCCCCCCTCCCCTCCCAATGTCACCCTTCCTTTCCCTTCTCTACCCATGTCCATCCCCCAGTCCACTGATAGGGGAGGTCTTCCTCTCCTTCCTTCTGATCCTAGTCTATCAGGTCTTATCAGGGGTGGCTATATTGTCTTCCTCTGTGGCCTGGTAAGGCTGCTCCCCTCTCAGGGGGAGGTGATCAAAGAGCAGGCCAATCAGTTCATTTCAGAGACAATTCCTGTTCCATTACTATGGAATCCACTTGGATACTGAACTGCCTTGGGCTACTTCTGTGCAGGGCTTCTATGTTATCTGCATGAATGGTCCTTGGTTGGAGTATCAGTCTCAGAAAAGACCCCTGTGCTCAGATTTTTTGGTTCTGTTGCTCTCCTTGTGGACCTCCTGTCCTCTACAGGTCTTACTACTTCCCACTTTTTCATAAGATTCTCTGTACTCTGCCCAAAGTTTGGATATACGTCTCACAATCTACTTTGATACTATGTAGGGTAGAGCCTTTCAGAGGCCCTTTTTGTTAGGCTCCTGTCCTGTTCTCTGTTTAGCTCTATACCCCGTTTTTTAATTGGATTACTTGATTTGTTGCTTTTTAACTTTGTTAGTTCTTTATATATTTTGGATATTAGACCTCTGTCAGATATGGGGTTGATGAAGATTCTTTTGAAGTCTGTAGGGTGTTGTTTTGTTCTGGCGACAGTGTCCTTTGCTTTACAGAAGCTTTTCAGTTTCATGAGGTCCCATTTATTGATTGTTATCTTACTCAGAGCCTGTGCTTTTAGTGTTCTGTTCAGGAAGTTGTCACTGTGCGATGAGTTCAAGGCTCTTCCCCACTTTTTCTTCTAACCGATTTAGTGTGTCTGCTTTTATGTGGAGATCTTTGATCCACTTAGACTTTAATTTTGTTCAGGGTGATAAATATGGATCTATTTGCATTTTTCTGCATGTAGACATCCAGTCGGACCAGCACCATTTGTTGAAGATGCTGTCTTTTTTCCATTGAATGGTTTTGGCTTCTTTGTCAAAAATCAAGTATCCGTAGGTGTGTGGGTTTATTTCTGGGTCTTCTATTCAATTCCATTGATCCACTGTTCATTTTCTATGCCAGTACCATGCAGTTTTTATTAATATTCCTCTGTAATGCAGCCTGATTTCAGGGATGGAGATACCTCCAGAAGATTTGTTGTTGTACAGGATTGTTTTGGCAATCCTGGGTTTTTTATTTTTCCATATGAAGTTGAGAATTTTTCTTTCAAGGTCTGTAGAGAATTGTATTGGTATTTTGGTAGGAGTCGCATTGAATATGTAAATTGCTTTTGGCAGGAAGGCCATGTTCACTATGTTAATCCTACGATCCATGAGCATGGGAGATCTTTCCATCTTCTGATATCTTCTTCAGTTTGGCTCTTTGTGCTTTAATTCATGTTTTAACTGTTTATGTTAGGGCAATACAAATACAAACACTTTCTTCTTAACTGAAAATTGCAGTTTTATACAGTGGTCATCTGAAAAAAAGTTTCATGTACTGTGATCTACCTTTCGAATGATGTCCCTAAGGATTCTATCTTCTTTTTTGCTTGTTTGTTTTCTAGATTTTATTTTTTAAAATTTTTTTTTATTAATTACAGTTTATTCACTTTGTATCCCCCCATAAGCCCCTCCCTCCTCCCCTCCTGGTCCTACCCTCCCTCCCTCTTCTTCGTGCATGCCCCTCCCCAAGTCCACTGATAGGGGAGGTTCTCCTCTCCTTCCTTCTGATCTTAGTCTATCAGATCCAATCAGGAATGGCTGCATTGTTATCTTCTGTGGCCTGGTAAGGCTGCTCTCTCCTCAGGGGGAGGTGATCAACGAGCAGGCCAATCAGATTATGTCAGAGGCAGTCCCTCTTCCCATTACTATGTAACCCACTTGGACACTACACTGCCATGGGCTACATCTGTGCAGGACTTCTTGGTTATCTCCATGCCTGGTATTTGGTTGGAGTATGAGTCTCTGGGAAGACCCCTGTGTTCAAATTTTCTTGTTCTGTTGCTCTCCTTGTGGGGTTCCTGTCCTGTTCAGGGAATCTTATGTAAGAAGTGAAAAATAGTAAGATCTGGAGAGGACAGGATTCTATCTTCTTATCATATGCCACTCTGTATATTTTTACCATTCTTCTTTTTTTCTTCTTTTATCAAAAAATCTAAGAGGTAGAAATCTTCTCCTATAGGAAAAATGCAACATAAAAGTGTAACTATGAAAACTTTGTAGAATGTAGAGTGTTCCTTAAATATTTAATAATAGTAATTCTGCAAAATTAAAGGGAGCTGGGAAAACATACTTCAAATTAAACTAGCCCTTTATCTATGCTTTAATGATATGACACATTTGATTTCTCAATCAGGTGAAGACAAAGTTACAACAATGCACTTGAACATATGAGGCATAGAGGTTGTGTTGGTCCACTCAAACTTGTGTAAACTCAAGCTAACAAAATCCAAGCATGGGGCTGGGGGAAGGAGGGCAAATAGCTGAGGAGCTATTTTCAACTGTTGGCTTACAAGATGGGACTGATAGCTTTTCATTAATGGTGTGAACTCCATTGAATGGCCACAAACCCAAGAGTATATAGCTAGAACTAATTGTACTAGATTAAAACTAAAAATTAGGAGAAAAAAAAAGTGAGTGGATAGAAAATGAGTGGATTTGGGATGAGTTGGGAAAGGAGAGAATATGATCAAACGCAGTATACAAAACTTTCAAATAATCACTAAAATACATAAAAGGAAATCTGCACTTGCAAGAAAGGCCTAGAGAAAAATGAATAGTAATTTAAAATTACGGTTTAAAAAACGATGGTGCTAGAACAACAAAATAATGATTAAAACAGCACTACCTAAATTGAGTATAATTGTGAAATACATATTTATTTAAATATATACAATACGCACGATAATGTAAAATGTTTAGATTTTTGTAAAAGTTTTATATTTACTCAGTTCATTTATTCATTCAGTGTGCATGTGCGTGTGTCTGTGTGTGTGTGCATGGACAGTGACCCTTGTGTAAACTATCCTATTTGTCATGGTGGAACATCTGTCACCCTATGTGTGTCCATGCCTCTGACTGCTGAGTCATCTCACTCGCTCTATTTTTGTAGTTTTTGAATTTCTCATTTTTATTGTATATGCTAAGAAAAAAAAAAAACTCAATATTGTAAGTTTTGAGCATGCTGGTTAAAATATCTACAACAAGGCAATAACATTAAAGGATAATAGGAAATAGGATACCAGACACTTTTCTCTACCTTTGAGGAGTAGGCGAAAATCAAAGGGATGCTGTAGAGCACTCACGTGTTTTTATGAACCTTTGTTCATAACATGTAGAGGAGCACCTAGGAAATCAAAGCAGATCAGAAAAGGAGGCAAAGACACCTGATCTAAGAGAAGGCTAATTAATATTAAAAAGGAAGTAGAACTAAGATGTCCTTTGCTTTATACAATAATATTTTGATGTACAGATTAGGACATAATTTATAGTTTCATAATAAACTCAAAATAGCAGTAATGATTTTTATATAAATATTTATAAAATAAGCATTTATATAAATAAACATTTTAAAAATAAACATTTATATATAAATATTCTAACATCTTGAGTGAAAAACACCTGACAAGGTATTGGTAAGGTGAAATCAGTTGAATAATTTATTTCTTCTTTATTTATTTATTTTTATTTTTTATATTAATTACTGTTTATTCACTTTGTATCTGAGCTGTAGCCCCCTCACCCATCCTCTCCCAATCTCATCCTCCCTCCCACTTCTTCTCCTATACCCCTCTCCCAGTCCAATGATAGTGAAGGTCCTCCTCTCCTTCCATGTGACCCTAGCCTATCAGGTCTCTTCAGGACTGGCTTCATTGTCTTCCTTTGTGGACTGATAAAGATTTTTCCCCCCTCAGATGGAGGTGATCAAAGAGCCAGCCCATGAGTTCATGTCAGAGATGGTCCCTGTCCCTATTATTAAGGCACCCTCTTGGACACGGAGCTGCCATGGGCCACTTCTGTGCAGGGGTTCTAGTTAACTCCATGCATGGTTCTTGGTTGGAGTATCAGTCTCAGAAAAGACCCCTGTGCCCAGATTTTTTGGTTCTGTTTCTCTCCTTGGAGAGGTCCTGTTCCCTGCAGGTCTTTCTATCTCTCCCTTCTTTCATAAGATTCCCAACACTCTGCCCAAAGTTTGCTGTGAGTCTCAGCATATGTTTTGATACACAGCTCTGTAGAATCTTCATTTAAATAAAAGTGTATACTTTATTTCAAATTAATCATATTATTCAGAGCAGAATACATACATACATATATATATATATATATATACATAATATATATATTTGAAATCTGATAAGTCAGCCTGATTTCATCTTCTTGTATAAACTACAAAATAGGTATGTCTACATTATAGTACATCAATAATTTTAAAACTGAAATAATGTGAAAGACAACCATTTAATATTCATGTAATGGTTTTATTGCTGGACAGCAGTCTTTTATAATGAAGAAAACACAGTCATAATCCTCCATGCTGGCTGCTATTAAAAAGAGATATTCTTTATTAATTTAACCTTAGCAATGGTACATGATCTAGTAGATTCATGTAATAGATTGATGCAAATGTTCCCGTTGGTGTTTTTAGGAGTGGAAGGTAAATTCTTAGACCCTAAAAAGTAAACTGAGTGCATCAGAATATTGCTTCTTCCTATAATCTGTATCAAAGAATTACAAGGAGAGATTTGGTGTCACAGAACAGTAGTAAAGGTGAGGTTCTAATTTACCTCCAAGTTTTATTTCAACTTAGAGCTTCATTGCTACGAGGCATAAAAGTTATTGAATTTTACCACATGACTCACACTGGTTTCCTATCAAACGGAATATCACTGGAACCCCTCTGTCGAGCTCCCTACATGAAATTGTCCTTTTGTGCGTCTCATAATCGGCAGCGATGTGGCCAAGCATCTGGTGGTGACAAGCAGACGTCTTTGATTTATTGGCTAATATCACTGCTTGTTAGTGGATGGTTGAGCAGGAGACTAAAAGAGCATAAAATCAGAGAGAATAAATTATGAAGGCACCGAACTGTGCCATTATAAACCCTTCCTTGTCACAGCTGTGACATCTCCTAGGAAATGGAGGATGACAGCAGCATTCATTCTTCAAAGGGCCAATACTTTCTACTTGTGATCCCGACCATAAATAAATAAATAAAGCAAACAAACCACACAGGCAAATGGGAACTCAAACAGAAAACGCCTGCCCCTCAGTAGAGCACAGGGTCCCAGTTCCTTCTATTTGAAAGTAGAGCAGGACAAAGCCGACGTGGATTACAGGAATTCATCAGCAAAACCTGCAGATATTAACTAAATCTGTCCTGTGTGCTAGAACCTGAGTGATTTAAGGAGTAGAATTGCCCCTTGTGGCTTTCCTGGTAGTCACCCAATAAAGATGGCTCTGATGTAAGTTGGTTACACAAGTCCTACTTTACTGAGTCAGTTTCGTCATTCACTCATTCGGTAAAAGTCTGTCTGGGAATCGATATCAGAATGCCTAACACCAGTTAGTATTTGGACAAGTAGTGCTTAAAAGTAGATGGAATTTGTAACGTGGCTTTTGAATTTAGTCAGTTGAAGTTATTAAATTCTATCTGAATGTAAATATTTATTACAAGTACATAATAGTAAGAAATTATACACAAGAATATGGAGAACACCGTATTTCATCAGATTCCAAAATGATACGTTTCTTTAAAGCATTGGGGACTTGTACAAAAAGAGTTGACTTCCTTATAAATGAAAAAGTCTAAGAATGGTAAAGAAAAAACAATGATTGTGCTCTTCATTTCCACAGAAGCTATTCTGGCTACACAGTTCCCATAATTCACTATGAAATCTATTAAAAGATGACTTTTTTTTTATACTTAAAAATGTTTTAATTTATTCACTTTACATCCCAATCATAGCCCCCTCCCTCATCTCATTCTTTTTTTTTGCATTTTTTTATTTTATTAATTACACTTTATTCATTTTGTATCCCCCCATAAGCCCCTCTCTCCTCCCCTCCCAATCCCACCCTCCCTCCCCTTTCTGCATGCATGCCACTCCCCAAGTCCACTGATAGGGGAGGTTCTCCTCTCCTTTTTGATCTTAGTCTATCAGTTCTCATCAGGAGTGGCTGCATTGTCCTCTACTGTGGCCTGATAAGGCTGCTCCCCCCTCAGGGGGAGGTGATCAAAGAGCAGGCCAATCAGATTATGTCAGAGGCAGTCCCTCTTCCCATTACTATGTAACCCACTTGGACACTGAACTGCCATGGGCTACATCTGTTCAGGGGTTCTAGGTTATCTCCACGAATAGTCCTTGGTTGGAGTATGAGTCTCTGGGAGGTTCCCTGTGTTCAAATTATCTTGTTCTGTTGCTCTCCTTGTGGAGTTCCTGTCCCCTCCAGCTCTTACTATTTCCCACTTCTTACATAAAATTCCATTTACTCTGCCCATCAGTTGTCCATCAGGCTCAGCATCTGCTTTGACAAAAGTATTTTAAGGTAATTCTCAGCACAATCAAACGTTGTGGCTGAGAAAGTACATGAAAAGGGGTGTGAAAGAAAAGCAGAATTCTGAAACAGTGTGAGAGGAAAGAAAAAACCAAGAACTTAAAAACAGTATGGAAAAGCTATTGGCCACAGCATTCCCTAGTTTGTTTGTTTATTCTGCCATATATT
Organism: Psammomys obesus; assembly: GCF_907164565.1. Classification (NCBI taxonomy): domain Eukaryota; kingdom Metazoa; phylum Chordata; class Mammalia; order Rodentia; family Muridae; genus Psammomys; species Psammomys obesus. The sequence continues at coordinate 16,185,342 of NW_026588752.1, read as the reverse complement.
TAAATCATTTATGATTAAATACTAAGATACATAATGCATGACATATAGAATTAGAAGTAAGAAAGTGACAGTAATATAAAGTCAAGAATGAAACTCTAGTGAAATGTAAATTGTAATGGTCTGCAAAGTACCACTAGGTCATTCATAATTTTAGCTCAAACCTTTTAAAATTTTACCATGAAATGACAACTATAGTTTTTAAATAACTTCAATATTACAACAGAGGAAGATGACAATTATCTAGAAGAAATAAATACAGTAGCACAAAATATATTTCCATTGTGTAAAAGCAATAAAACTTTTAAAGGCAGTGTTGGTGACCCATACCTTTAATTCCAGCACTCTGGAGGAAAAGGTAATTGGCTTTCTCTGTTTCAGGGCCATCCTAGTACCAATAACAAATTCGGGCTAGCTTGCACTACATAATGAAACCTTGTTTAAAATTAAAAACAAAACCAAAAAAGTACATCACACACCAAAACTGCTGTCAGATGAAACAATTCAGTAGTGATAATGGAAGGAACACAAGGCATAATTAAAGTCTGAGTATGTTCGTTTTATACCTAAAATTTTCTTCCAAGTAAAATAAATATTTTCTTAAAAATATTTCCAAATTTTGTGCTCGTCTTTGTACTTATTTTTTTAGTTATTTTCCATAAACACAGATGTATTTTTTTTACATTATATACTTATTAAAAGAAGATAATATTGTGAGTAGGACTATGAAAAACTTAAACATCATCCTTTAAAGCCAAAACCGAGATAAATGAGACACTGGTGTGAAGTTTGATAAACACACACACACACACACACACACACACACACACACACACACATACACACGGAAAATGTGTGAAGGTCTTGCGTGAGGTACTGAAGAGAGTCCATGTGATTTCCATGATCAAATCAGACGGTGGCATTCTGAACACGTCTCTTCATACAATGGAATTGATTTTGAAGCTGAAGTCTGAAGATGGCCATAACATTTATGGGAGTATAGAAAAATAAAAGCAAAAAAGGTTGCATTTATTTATTTTTTTTAGTTAGTTCGTTAATTGGTTATTTGTGTATACATATAGATAATAGATATATGATGATGACAAGGGATCTCAACAAATGTCAGAACATTTTTGACATTTTAATAGTCAATCAGAGGTAAAACAATAAAATAGTCTAGTATTTTTGCACGAGTTTTAACTTCGTTTGAACTTGCAACCCCAATGTTCCATAACACTTCATTCTTCTGAATCTCATTCATAGTATTTTCTATTTAGTGTTGTTGCAATCGCAAATAGTGTGGTTTGTAAATGAAACATCCTTATTAACTTCTACATAAATACTCTTTTTTACAGGGAATCCAAGCATAATGCTGAGTGATTACTGACTTTCCAGATAGCTTCAAAAAGAAGGTCTAATATGATATATTACATCCTAATGGTTCTTCCCTGCCTTTTTCAGAATTAGATTAATTATTGCCTTCATGGGTTGAATTTAAGTTAACAGAATACATCTTGACTTGCACCATAAACATTAGATTTGTTTAGAATTTGTAGAATATGAATAATTTACTTTATACTTTCAGATTCACACACACACACATACATACACACAAATAAATATCGGTGGATTTAACTGTATATAATTTTAATCTTTCATTTTACTTCTAGTAAAGAAACCGATTGTTGTGGCTTGATGATCTTTTTTATTGATTTTTTTATTATTTATATTAATTACAGTTTATTCACTTTGTATCCCAGCTGTAGCCCCCTCCCTCACCCCTCTCAATCCCACACTCCCTCCCTCATCTCCTCTCATGCCCTTCTCTAAGTCCACTGATAGGGGAGGTCCTCTTCCCCTTCCCTCTGACCCTAGCTTATCTGGTCTCATCTGAATTGCCTGTATTGTTCTCCTCTGTGGCCTGGCAATGATGCTCTCCCATCCAGGGGAGGCAGTCAAAGAGCCAGCCACTGAGTTCATGTCAGAGACAGTCCCTGTTTCCCTTACTAGAGAACTCATTTGGATACTGAGCTGTGGCTTGATATTCTTATAAACATAAGTCTAAATATGTTTACAATATTGAATTTTATAATTATACATTATATTTGTATATTTTATATAGCTAGATATTTATATCTAACTTATTCCTTGTATATGTGTACTTGGGAGCTAGAAATGAGGCTAAGAGGTTCATATATTATTTTAATTAGTCTTCAGAAAGTTTCCAGTGGGTAGGTATAATTACTATAGTTGGCCAACCTGAGAAATAACTAGTTTACATGTGCTACATTTAAAAAATGATTTGAAAAGTCAGTGTGCTAAATGTATGAAAGGCTATTATTTCATTGTAAAAATAATTTATTTTCCAAAACAGTGATCATATGAATCTTGTAAAATTTTGTTTTTTATGTTGACGTAAAAACCCTATTTAAAATTACTGATTATTATCTGTTGGAATATTATTTTTGGTTTGGAGTCTTGACATTCCGATTCATACAGATTGTCTTGATTTACCTAATATGTAGAAAATGCATATGAATATTTCCTGTATTATATGTCATGTAACCTTTAACACAATGTGTGTGTGTGTCTCTGTGTGTCATAGTGGATAATGGACCTTCAAAATTGAAAAAAAACATAGCTAAAATTTTTAATGCACTAAGACAGCATCAAAAATACATACATTCAAATGGCATACATCTTTGCATTTAATAAAAGAGAGAGAAAGTAGCACCATAGCAATTTTATCAAGCTTAACTTCTTCTCTGAGAGGTACATTGCAATTAAAACATTACTGAGGCGAATTCTCAGCGGCTCAGCACTAGACACTTCTTACACACTTGAGCGGGTACAAGTGTAGCCATGTGCAACCATGTGTGGTAAATCTGTCAGAACTAACAGCGGGGTCTCGGATAAGAGTTCTCCATCAGTAAACCTGCTTGATAGGTCAAGGTCTTTGAATTGTTATCATCATAAGTGGCACCCAAGAGTGTGGCCAATATTAAGGATCTGCTTGCATTTCTCCAGTGTACATTTTATTAGTTTTGCATAGGTTTACTCTGTTGGTCATTTGAGGTCATGCTGGAGTTTAAAATTAACTACAACACTTGTCAGAGTATGAGAGCTTTTGTTCTCATTCGATGAAAGAGAACAAGATATGTGTGAGGACAGTAGAGAAAATTATTTTCTGATAAGAATAGGATGTGTTGTGGAAATTCACTATGCTCCCATGTAAATTAAGAAACTGTAACAGGAGTTTATACATTGGACAATTAAAGAATCATGATCAAATTTCTGATGTGAGGTTTTGCCTGCCTCTACTTGAACCCTTTTTTTTTTTTTTTTTTAATCTCAACATGGTCTGACGTATATATCAGTCAGACTGACCTACTGCATACTCCTTTTTGGGAAATTATCTTTGATTTCACAAGCTTACACCTGTCTTTCCAACCATCTACTATATGGATATAACATGGATTCTGACAATATTCTAATCTGTGATGTTGTACTTCAGGCCTAATTAATGCAATTTTTCTTTCATAGATTTTCCAGTGGACTAAGTACCAATTTTATGAAATTTCTAACTGTAAATGCTTCATATACTCTTATCTTCAACATCCTCTCTAATATGATACAGTATAATTAAAAGAAAGTATAGGTAATAAATTTTTGGAACCAGAACAAGTGCAATTTATCTTCACCTCTCTTGTTTGTTAGTTGTATAATACTGTAGATTCAATTGAGCTATCAGACTTCAGAGTTTTAAATTTTCCGTTTTATATTTAGTTGCTTATTGAAGAAAATGAAGCTACTGAACATATATAAGTTTAAGTCTTCCAAAACAGTTAAAACTATAAAATGAAAATTAAAATAATATACCAATTGGCAATGGCATCATTTGAAAACTGATGTTCACTTTATAAATTCACTTAATTTTTTTATGGAATCTCTTAAATTGAAGTTAAGTTAAAATTTCTTAAGGCCTTGGTATTTTTTACATGTCTTTAGATTTTAATAGGAAAAGACGTGGGCTCTCAAATTGTATCTTTTTAAAACTATAAGCAGCCAGAAACTTCACAGTTGAAATTGGCAATGCCACACATTTCTTACATTTTGTCTATGCCTAGCATTATTGAGTTTTCTCTTCTGCGTGTAGAATGGGCAATGCATAAGAGATGGAGTGTCTCCAGTTTTAATCACTTCACTTTCCATTTGAAAAGTAATTCATCATGAGAAGTCAGTGGGGTATACAGAGCACTAATTGCAGCAAAATATCAAGGACAGTTTTCCTCTGTCTTAATTAAACATTAATGAGTAAAGTTATTTGCAAATGCGTGCTGCAGGGATGGACTTGTCTGTCTAGGTTTGGTAAATACTGACACTGGGTGTCAAAATAAAGCACCTTAATTGATTTATACAGAAATAGTTTAAAAGGATTACACCTGGCTTGACATTTCCCTAGGTTTTTATAGAGTAGTTTCTGATAAATTATTTATAAAGAATCTTTTCCTGACCTATCCTAATTACAGGAGTGATTGTTTCCAAACTAATCAATTTGGTGCAAATTTGACTTTCCATTTTTGCCTTTACTATCAACATAGAGAACTCTACAGTAGATTATAATGTTCTTGAGTTTTCTTATATTTCCAGAGGGAATATGAAAAAAAAAAACATTTTCCTTCAGTATCATAAATATGTTGTAATATTTTAGAAGACGTTTATCCTTTGAATTAATTTGGAATTAATACTTTTATGTGAAAGTATTTTAAATTACATTTCAGTTTATGGTCAATCTACAATTTTTTATTTGAACTGCAATTCAATATTATAAATAAAATTTAAACCTTGGAAGTATATTAAAACAAACCTCAAGTTCATGTGTGACTTTGATGTATTTCATTTCATAAGTTAACATCCTGGAGAAAAGCCAAAAAAGAAAAAAAAAAGAGGGGAGATGAGGCTCTCAAGTTATTCTATAGTTAACTCAATAGCAGTCATTAATCTGTAGACTGATTATGGTACTTTATTTCTAACTAAATTTCTCATATGTTTCTCTGAATAAATACAACCATTATTTATTTTCTTGATCTAATTAAGCAACGTTCAAAATTAACCATTACAAGCCTAGTTTTAAAATAATTTCATTAACTGAACCATTTACATATTTATATAAGAAAAAATATAGTAGTTGTATGCTCTGGACCTTAAAGAAATTTTGATTGGTGTAGATCAATGTAATAATAATTATATGTATATATTTGAAAGTGATAAAATATTATGGATACTATCACTGTGATAGTAAATATCTATTCAGTTTTTAAAAATGAAGACAGAAAGAAAAATAATTCCCTAATATGCCTTAGAATGACTGGTACACATTATATAAACTGTTTTCAGACAGTGCTGCTAAATTTCACTATGAAAGCTCTGGAACTCCTCATTTCCCAAACCATATGGCTTGCTGCAAATACAACCGGCTTATGGAAAACAGTGTAAGCACACCTCTCAGTCTTCCACTTGGGAACCTGCTGTAATGATGTGTATGTATTTAAAGTTCTGAGTACTGAGGCTTCAATAGATCTTTATTTTCACATACTTTGTCACCCAGGTGAACTCTTCTGCAAACCTCTGAAAATAACCAAGCTGACCTTGCCTTTGTTATCTGAACCTCAAGCTTGGAAAGATTTTCATTTTCAACTAGAAATTCAAATTACACTTACAGGTATTTTTACACCATTCTTAAAAACAAAACAAAACAAACAAAAACTATTTTAAAATAAGAATTTGTATTTAGGGAAAGCACATTCAACATCCCTTTCATTTATTGACTTCTCTTTCTTAAAGCCACGCAAAAGCAATTAAAAACATTAGCAAGAATTTTGTTTTTGATGGGACTTAAGAGAAATGGGAATGAACACACTGAAAAAAAGTTGAATTTTCCCAAAGCAGCCATATGAACAATGTTTTTGTATTACACAATGGATAGGTTATTTTGATTTTACAGTTCAAAATAAAAAAAAGAAAGAGAGAACCACATACGTATAAATCCTGTAATTATCAGAGGTACAAAAAAAAAAAAAACAATCATTTCAAACCAGTGACAAAAACAAACATTTCCATTTGTGGAAAAGTTAGAAGCGTTCTTGGAATGAAGGCATAAATTTGACTGAATTTCCTTAATTTCAATAATAATCAGAGTAAGGGATACCAGAATGTGAGCTACAGGTAAGAATGCCATTCTGGGTACACATAAAAGAATCACTGCGAGCAATATGTGAGAAGTATATTTCACTTTCCTTACGTCTATAAACAAAGTATTTGTTCTTTTCAGGTGCAAATATAGTCATATAGAAAAACTGATCACATGGAAAATCAGAAATGGTACACCTATGAATTCTAGTCCTGTAAAGTAGAAAGGTAAATAGTAAGAGCTGGAGGGGACCGGAACTCCACAAGGAGAGCAACAGAACAAGATAATTTGAACACAGGGAACTTCCCAGAGACTCATACTCCAACCAAGGACTATTCGTGGAGATAACCTAGAACTCCTGCACAGATGTAGCCCATGGCAGTTCAGTGTCCAAGTGGGTTACATAGTAATGGGAAGAGGGACTGCCTCTGACATAATCTGATTGGCCTGCTCTTTGATCACCTCCCCTTGAGGGGGGAGCAGCCTTACCAGGCCACGGTAGAGGACAATGCAGCCAATTTTAATGAGAACTGATAGACTAAGATCAGAAAGGAGAGGAGAACCTCCCCTATCAGTGGACTTGGGGAGTGGCATGCATGCAGAAAGGGGAGGGAGGGTGGGATCGGGAGGGGAGGTAGGAGGGGCTTATGGGGGGATACAAAATGAATAAAGTGTAAAAAAAATAAAAAAGACTATTTAATAGGAAAAAAAACTTTTTAAAAAATTATTTGCATCTAGGTGTTTAAAATATAAACATAGTCTGAATGCTCTACATTGAGTTCTATGAATGTTAATGAGAAAAAAAGAAAAAAATAGAAGTAAAAAAATATTAAACAAAAAAAGTAGAAAGGTAAAAGGGAAGACAAAAAATGAAAAAATAAAACACAAACAAATAAACAAAAAAATCATGAAGGAAAAAAACAGGAAGGAAAGGTCAGCGAGGGGAAGAGGAAAGGAGGGAGGGAGGAAAAAAGGACAGAAGAGGAAAGGGGGAAAAAGGAGAAAGGAAGGAAGGGAAAAAGAAGAAAAAATGGATGGTAGGATGGACAAAGAACATTAAATAGAAATTAATACTATTGAATAAATAAATAGGCAATAATACCTAAAATGTAGTAAGACATGTCAGTCACATACAATAATGTATCTTTCTTGATATATGGCTTAACTGTGATCACATTTCCTCATATTGTCTGTCTTGAATTTTTTTTTAACAACAACAACAAAACACTTTAATGTATATAGATACAGAAAAAAAAATAAACTGATATAATTGAATGGAAGTATAAACAAGCCAGTGCAAAAGAATTGGAAAATAGTTTAGAATAATATATTTGAAAACCTGGTAGCATGTATGGGATGTATAAAGCCAGATGTTTCAATCCATTACCAGTAAATTTAACATGTATTAAATGTATAACTACAAAAAATGATGGGAAAATTCTCATGTTGGTCATGGAACAATGACACAGAAGAGTGACGAGGTTCCAATATATTCATTTAATAGATACATCAAAGGATTTCAGTATTTTCTCATAATCTCAAGTTTTAAAAAATATATTTATTTATTATTTATACAGTATTCTGCCTACATTTGTGCTGGAAGGCAAGAAGAGGACACCAGATCTCATAAGAGATGTTTATGAGCTACCATGTGGTTTCTTGGAATTGAATACAGTACCTTTGGAAGAACAACCAGTGCTCTTAACCTCTGAGCCACCTCCCCAGTCCCCTCACCTTCATCTTGACTTTTAAATGTCACACCTTCTGGTCTGTCTTGATTTTATAATGTGCATTCTTTCCTGTAACACTTTAAAAGGATCAGGGATCAGTATTGTTAGAATTTTGGAACCAAACCTGCTTCTGTGTTGCCTAGCAACTTATGAAGTCATCATGTGTCCTTGGCCAGGTGGCCACACCTGCCAGGTGTTACCTTGCCCCTTACAGGGACCAGCTGGCCATGTGGTCCTACTCCTGATCTATCTTCCTCTTCTCTTGGCCTCTTGGCCTTCTCCCCTTTCTCTATCGTGGTGCCCCTTCTCTCTCTTTCCCTCTCTCTTTCCCTCTCTCTCTTTCTTTTTCTCCCCATCATGTCCTGCTCCCCCTTCTCTCCCTCTCTCTTTATATCTACCTAATAAACCTCTTCATATAAAACCTGTTGTAGCCATCATGATTTAATTTTTTTCCCATCAAGTCTCATACTGTCAGATATGAAGATAGATAAAAAGATGTCTACAGGGTTTTTTATGATCACATCTTACTTATTGCCCTCACACACATATACACTCACTCCTATGCCCTCTTTATTCTTATTTTTATTTATTCTTCTCTCATACATTACATCCTGACCAATCGGATTCCCCTCTGTCCACTTCTATTAATTTTCCCCATATCTCCCCTTCCCCACCCAGTTCTACTCATTTTGCCTCTGTTTCCCTTAAGAAAATATTTATCGCTCTCTCTCTCTCTTAGGATATTAGGTATATTTTGTGGTTCCTTAAGTACATTTGGTTAAACCAAGGACCATGCATGGAAAGGACCTAGACACCCTGTTCAAAGGAAACCCATTGACTGCTCATTTTCCAAGTGGGTCCCTAGTAAGGGGAACAGTGACTGTCTCTGACATGAACTCAGTGGCCTGCTCTTTGATCACCTCTCCCTTTGAGGTGCAGCCTTGCCAGGCCACAGAGGAAGATGATGCAGCTATTCCTGATGAGACTTGATAATCTAGGGTCAGATAGAAGGGAAGGAGGGATAGGGAATGGGCATAGGGGAAGAATAGGGAGGGTGGGTGGGACTGGAAGGAGATGAGGGGAGGGGACAGCATCGGGGATACAAAGTGAATAGATTGTAATAAATAATTGTATAAATAAAATTAAATTTAAAAAAGAAAAATAATAGGACTATTGAAGGATAGAGGAGGACAGCCAGTAGGTGTTAATCATTAGAAACATTTAATGATGAATGCTTATGATGAGAATTTATTGTATAAAAAATATACAAACATAAGAATGATACAATGAAACCCATTAAACCCATAATTTTTATATAATTTGTATGATTGCCTGTAACATACAGCACAATAAAAAATAGAAAACTTCAAAAAAAAGTACATTTTGTTAGGGTTTTATTTGCGTTTGTTTTGCTTTGTTTCCATTATCATCAAGAGTACCACTGATATTTTAGTTGAACTGATATTTTTTTTTCAGTCTATACATTTCACTGGGTAGTATGGTCATTTAAATGTTGTTTCTTTTTTGTTGTTGTTGTTTTTTATAAAATTTCAGGTTTTTTACTTTACATCCCAAGGGTGCCCCCTCCCTCCTCTATTTCCACCTTCCCCTTCTCCTTTCCCCCCAGAAAAGGGATCCCTCTTCCCCACTTTATCAAACCTCCCCAGTACATCAAGTCACATCAGGTATCATCATCCCCTGAGGCCAGGCAAGTCAGCCCTGCCAGAGGGAAGTGATCCAAAAGCTGGCCATAGAGTCCATGCTTGAAATAGCATCCCCTATACTGATTAATACATAATATCTTTCTTTTGCATGCTCTATAGTTTCTTTCATCTATGCCTTTTATTTTTATTTTGAATTATTCAACTAGGTATATGCTCAAAAGTTTATTCTTTTGTAGATAATATGAAAGGGATATGTGTCCTTATTATTCCAACAGGTTTTTGGTATATTTGTACTAAATCATGTTATAATCAAATATCCTCCTCCCAAATATGGATGTGTGCATGTCTTTCTCTTGTGTTAGTTCTCTTAATATGATTTCCAATACAATGTGGAATAAGAGACATATAGTATATATCAGTGTCTTGTTCCAGATTTTAAGTATAGAATTTTCAATTTTTACTTTTAATATCATGCTGGATGTTTTAATATGTAGCCTTCAGTATTTAACAAATTTGTTGAGTGCACCTATACTGAAAGAGTATTTAATAATATAGACAACTTTTAAGCATCTGCTGTATGACTTTTTAAATTGCCATACAATTATCAGATAAACTGTAACACTCATTTGCAAATGTAAAGCCATCCTTGCATTTTTTAAGGTAAGTCCCACATGATGAGGCATAGATCATTTATTTGCTTTTACTGTTGTTGTCCATTTCCTAGCATCATGCGGAGAAATTCTGCAGCACTATTCATCAGGAATGAGATATGCGGTTCTCTTTGTTCTTTTGGTCACATTCGTGTGGATTTTGATATTAAGCTAGAAGTAGTAACACGAAAAGCATATGTCAAATCTCTTTCCTTTTTAATCTTTGTAGAATAATTTGGGAAGGGTTGCAATTGTTCTTTATATATGTTGTGAAATCTGTGTCTTAATCCATTTGGACCTGGGCTTTCATGTCAAGAACAACTTTATGGACTCAGTCTCCTTATCTAGTTATCATAGTTCCTGTTTCTTCTTGGTAGATGGAATATGTGTAGTTGAATGTCCATTTTCTCCTGATTTTGTGAATGATTACCAAGCAGATTTACTTTTACTTTGATATATATTGGTAATTTAAATGATCATATTTTAATATAGTTGTTAGTTCCCATACTTATCCAGCTTAACTTATTTTTATTCAAGCTTTTCTTAGCACTTATTTTGTTTTCCTCTTTCATCTCTTTTTTTTTTTAAAGTGCTTTTACTGGGAAAAAAAATTATACTATATATTCTACTCATGGTTTTTCCATTCCCTACGAACTCTGAGGTCCTCAACAACTCTCCACACATTTGACTCTAAACCGTTCCTATCACTCTTTAAAATAAAAATATCAACAACAACAACAACAAAACAACCAAAGAACCAAAAGCTTACTAAAACACTTATGTGGGCACACACACACGCACACACAAAAACACACACAAACACACACACCAGCAATATAGAAGCTGAAGACTATGTGGATTAAAAATGCTCAAATAAAGACATTTGAGACAAAATGATTACAAATGTACCATTTAGTTCATTTTGTGATGGCTATCCATTGTTGAGCATACAGCTTATCCTGAGGTACAGTTAATATAGTGATACCCTATTGGAGAAAAAAAATTTTTTTTTTCTTTGCAGTAGGTGTCAATTGCCAATAGTTTCTTAACTGGAAATGCAGTTTTGTTTCCTCTTCCCTTTCTCAGCACTAAAAACCCATCTGTCTTGAGCCAATGCAGGCCTTGTAAATGCTGCCAGTCTGTGTGAGTTCATCTGTGTATCAGTACTATTGTGTCAAGAGAACATTATTTCCTCAAAGACATCCATTCCAAATTTCTTTATAATATTGCTTTCTCTTGAGGTAGTTCCCTGGGGCCTGAAGGAAGAGTTTGATGAAGGCATCCCATTTAGGATTAAGAAGTCCAGAATCTTTCACTCTTTGAATATTGTCTAGTTGTGGTTCTCTGTGTTAGTTTTCATCTGCTTTAAAGAAAAAAGATTCTATGCTGATGTCCATGTGAGATACTGAGCTACAGGTAAAGATTAATATCATTGGGAGTCGTTTCTTCTCTCTATTACTTTAGCAGGGCAATAGTATTTGATGTTGCTCTAGGCCCGTGGTCTGTTCAGTCTCAGATTCTTGTCTGTTGGAGCAGTGTCTGGTATGGGTTCCGTCTTATAGCATGGACCCTAAATCCAATCAGAGAGTGATTGGCTATTCAAACAACATTTGTGGTACTATTGCATCGATGTGTCATGCAGACAAGTCACCGTTGAAAACTGGACGGTTTGTGGATGGACTGGTATTTAATTTTCTCCTCTGGTAGCATGCAGTGTGCCTTCCAAGTACCACGAACACTGGTTAGTAGGGTTGAAATTCACAGTTAGGCCTCAGCTTGACTTCTCCATACTCAATTGGATATGCAAGTGTTGTGTTCAGTGATATGTATTTTTTATCAGTTGATGGGAAGCAACTAAAAGCCCTGCAGATAGCTCAATTAGATGTTAACACATTCCTGCCACTGGAGGTTTCACTTGGTGGCAAAATGTGGTTAGTTGTGGTTTTGTGACCCATTTAGATTTCTTTCATATATGTATATTTTCAAGAAGACTCTACAATAGTAGTTTTCTGATGATACCACAAATGCTCCTTAGTTTTCGTTTTGTATCTCCCTACATTTCCTACTTTACTCCCCTCTCCCATCCCTATCCCTGTTTAATATTCCTGTTCCCCACGAATCTATCCATAACTATTTGTTTTATTTCTCTCTCTCTTGGGAGATCTTCCCCTACCCCATAGTCCCTTAATGTCAACTAACCTCTCTGGTTATACAGGTTGTAACATGCCTATCAAAGTCTTAAATAATAAAGCCCACACATGTAAAAGAATACATGTTATATTCATCTTTTTGGACCTGGGTTGCTTCAGTTAGGATGTTTTTTTTTTTCTCCAAGAAATTTACTTGTGAATTTCATAGTTTATTTCTTCTTAACAGCTGAATAGCATTAAATTGTTTAAATTTATCACATCATTATTGCCACATTTATTATTACATTTTCACTAATTATTTCATTATCGATTTATCTTTTGTGAGTATCTAGGCATTTCCCACTCCTATCATGACTAGAACAGCCATGGACATGGATGAACCACTGTCCTTGTTGAGGGATGTACAGTTTTTTTAGGATATGCCCAATCGTAATGTAGCTGTGTCTGGAGGTAGATCTAATCTAAGCTCTGTGAGAAACCACTACACTGATTTCCAAAGCGGCCGTGTATGTCTATACTCCTACCAGCAGTGAATAAAAGGTTCCCTCACTCCAGATCCTAACCAGTATGAGATATTATTTGTTTTATTTATGTTAACCATTTTAACTGGTATAAGATGAAATGTCAAATAATTTTGATTTGCATTTCCCTGATGATTAGAAATTTTGAACATTTTGACCATTTCATTAAGTGTTTCTCTCTCAGCTATTAAATTAAAACACCACCAAGAAGTGGCTACAGTTGATAAGCACTTCAGAATAATAGGCAGATATAAAATTAGTACACAAATGTAAGTGGTTTTCCTATATAGAAATAACCCAGATTTAAAAAAAAAAATCAATGAATCAATACTGTCCACTGTAGCCTCAAAAACTATCTTTGGAAAACTCCAACTAAGCATATGAAACCTCGAAGACGCTGAAGAGAGAAACTGAAGAAGGTATTACAAGGCAGAAATATATCCTAAGCTCATGATTGGTGGTAATGATATAGTGATAATGACCATTGGCTGAAAGCTGTACAAAGATCAAACATTTAAGTGTTAATTCATTTCAAGTTAATTTTAGGATATAGTATAAGATGATTCTCTGTATATGAATTCCTATTCTTTCCTGTCCATTCATAAAGGAGACTGTCATTTTTCATGATAGTTTCCTGACATCCTTACCAAACACTGGTTGACTGTAAGCCTGGATTTCATTTCTTTTATTTCTTTACTTGCTTCTATTTCTCTGTTTTACTCTTTTATGTAGTACCGTAGTGTATTAGCTAATGCTGATTTGTAGCAATGTCTGAAAGTAAAGGAATATTCAGCCACAGATATATTTTCATTCTCTATCTCTTTCTCTCTCCAACCTTTAGCTATTTTAAACCCATTACATTTCCACCCAACTTAAGTATTTATTTCTCTAATTTTGTTAGGGTCCAGAGGACGCTACACAAACTACTCAGACACCAATCTCAGTTTGGATATAGTTGGCTTATTGAACAAAACACTCACAACTGACCATGGTCAGGGACAGGCTCCAGGGATTTTCTAGCCAAACTGTGACATTGACCTGTTTCCCAGAGACAGTTTATAAAGGCATTAGCTATTAGCTCTTAGCTCCTACAGGGGGGTGGGAGAGTAAATGGTGGAACAGGGTGGGCATCACTGACTCAAGTTATTTAGCTAAATAGACAAGCACTTCTAGCTAACCTTGAAAGTGTGCTTTGCAGTTGCGGCCAGTTGTGTTTATGGTTTGGAAATTTCTAGAAACAAGTTCATAGAGGTTTTCACTGAACATAAACATAGTTTATGGTCAACCCGACCTAAACAGGAATCTTGAGATTCCTTTTATGCTTTTATGTCAGTAACAAGCTGAGATGATATGGCTGGTGGTCCAGAAATAATATTAATAATAATTATGATTATAATAATAATAACCATAGTTATGCTACCCAAAATGACCAGGTCTCCAAAAAAGCCATTGGCTATTGGAAGAGTATTAGAACTTTATTCCCCATTCATGAACATGGAACCTATTCACATTATCCATGTCTTCATCAGTGTGTTAATCTGTATAGCTCGCACAACTTTTTATCCATGTTGTCACAACTGACAGGATTTATTTATTTAATTTATTACATTTATTTTATTTGTATCCCAGCTATAGCCCCCTCCCTTGTCCAGTCCCCTCCTATTCCTGCCCTCCTTGCCTCATCTCCTCCAATGCCCCTCCCCCAGTCCACTGATAGGAGAGATCCTCCTCCCTTTCTATCTGACCCTAGCCTATCAGGTCTTGTCAGGACTGGCTATATTGTCTTCCTCTGTGGCCTAGTAAGACTGCTTCCCTCTCAGGGGGAGATGATCAAAGAGCCAAGCACTGAGTTCATGTCAGAGAGAGCCCCTGTTTACCTTACTAGGGTACCCACTTGGAGATTGAGCTGCCGTGTGCAGGGGTTCTAGATTATCTCCATGCATGGTCCCTGGTTGGAGTATCAGTCTCAGAAAAGACCCCTGTGCCCAGATTTTGGGTTCTGTTGCTTTCCTTCTGAAACTCCTGTCCCCTCCAGGTCTTTCTATCTCCTCCTTCTTTCAAAGGATTACCTGTACTCTGTCCAAATTTTGGCTATGAGTCTCAGCATCTGCTCTGATACCCTGCTGGATAGAGTCTTTCAGAGGCTGTTTGTGGTAGGCTTCTCTCCTCTTCTCTGTTTTCTCCCTCTTTTGATGTTTATTCCATTTGCCTTTCTGAGTGAGGATTGATCATCTTACCCAGGGCCCTTCTTCTTGCTTAGCTTCTTTAGGTGAACATATTTTAGCATGTTTATCCTATATTCTATGTCTAATATCCACTTATAAGTGAGTATATACCTTGTGTGTCTTTCTGTTTCTGAAATACCTCACTCAGGACAAACTGGGAAAGGATCTTCTCCAATCCTATATCTGACAGAGGGCTAATATCCAGAATATATAAAGAACACAAAAAGTTAAACACCAACAAATTAAGTAACCCAATTTAAAAAATGGGATACAGAGCTAATCAGAGATTTCTCAATAGAGGAATATCGAATGGCAGTGAAACACTTAAAGAAATTTTCAACATCCTTAGTAATCAAGGAAACGCAAATCAAAATGACCTTGAGATTTCACGTTACATCCATCAGAATGGCTGAGGTCAAAAACTCAAGTGATGACACATGCTGAAGAGGATATGGAGAAAGTGGAACCCTCCTCCATTGCTGGTGGGAATGTAAACTTCTACAACCACTTTGGAAATCAATCTGGTGCTTTCTCAGACAATTAAGAATAGTGGTTCCTCAAGATCTAGCTATACCTATCCTAGGCATATATCCAAAATATGTTCAAGTATACAACAAAGACGTTTGATCAACCATGTTCATAGCAACTTTATTTCTAATAGCCAGAATCTGGAAACAATCAAGATCTTCCTTAACTGAGGAATGGATACAAAAATTGTCCTACATTTATACAGTGAAATACTGCTCAGCAATTAAAAACAAGGAAATCATAAAATTTGTAGGCAAATATAGTTATCACAACTTTAAATTAATTCATATCTTTATCTTTAATGATATCTGAAATTATATTATTGCCATTTGATATTTTGTTTATAAGGTTGTTTTGTACTGCAATTTTAGCGTATTAGTTTTGTGTTATTTAACTTTAATGATTTTGTTTATTATCTTTTCAGTTCTATTTCAATTTTGTCATCAGATATTTTTTTTACTGTTTTTTTTCCTTTCCATTCCTGACTACTTACAATCTTAAATTTGTTCTCTATTTCCATGATTTTTAAATGTCATTTTAACTACTTACACATATCTTGCTGTTTGGAATTGCTTTATTTAATTCGCAATAAGCCTCTGGATGCTCATACAAATTGTTAATATTTCATGCTAATGGATGTACCAAAGCTTCTTTAGCCATTCCCACATTAAAGGACATCAGGATTGTTTATACTCTGGGCTGTTATAAAAAAGGTGCCAATGGATATTCATGATCAGGCTTCTCTTTGTGATCATGAGCTTTCATATAT
>NW_026588752.1:16084581-16168818 GCF_907164565.1 Psammomys obesus | reverse complement strand
ATATATATATATATATATATATATATATATATATATATATAATTTTTATTTTTTATTAATTACACTTTATTCATTTTGTATCCCCCCATAAGCCCCTCCCTACTCCCCTCCTGATCCCACCCTCCCTCCCATTTCTGCATGCATGCCCTCCCCAAGTCCACTGATAGGGGAGGTTCTCCTCTCCTTTCTGATCTTAGTCTATCAGTTCTCGTCAAAAGTGGCTGCATTGTCCTCTTCTGTGGCCTGGTAGGGCTGCTCCCCCCTCAGGGAGAGGTGTTTTTAATAAATAATTTATATTTTATGCAAAGGCAATTTTATTCCTCTTTTTCTACTTCCAGTGTTTTTCATGTATGTATCTTGTTTCATCTAGATTCCATGGCTGTTTCATCTAGAACTTTGAATAATACATTGAAAAGACGCATGAAAGTGGATAACCTTTTCTTGTTCCTTATCTCAGATGATAAGCTATCTGTTTTTATTCTTAAGGTCACAGAGATTAAGAGCTTTACACAAATCAAATTTATTTTGCTTTTCTGTAGTCCATATATATTTAGTTTTTGAAGGTTTCTCTTACAAATACATTGTCTTTTTCCTCTCCAATATTTTTCCTCCATCTTCTTTTAGTGCTTTTACAAACACACATGCCACACATACACAAAAACACACACTATATCTATTTGTATATGTTCAACAACATTCATATTCTACACATGAATACAACCCAATCTTACTATACTTTTTATTTATTACAATTCATTCACTTTGTATCTCAGCTGTAGCTTCCTCCCTCATCTCTTCCCAGTCCCACCACCCCTCCCTCTTCTCCCCCTATGCCCATCTTCTAGTTTACTGATGGGGGAGGTCATTCTCCCCTGCTACCTAAGACTAGCCTATCAGGTCTCATCAGGACTGGCTGCATCCTCTTCCTCTATGGATGTTAGCTATACAATATAGGATAAACATACCTAAAATTAACAGTCCTAAAGAAGCTATATCATAAGAAGGACCCTTGGGAATATGCTTAAACCTCATTCTGAAGGACAAACAGTAGGAAGCCTAAGAAGACAGGGAACAGGACTAGAGCCTACCACAAAGGGCCTCTGAAAGAATCTACCCAGCAAGATATCAAAGCAGATGCTGAGACACATAGCCAAACTTTGGGTAGAGTGAAAGGACTCTTATGGAGGAAGGGGAAGATTAAAAAAAACGTGGATGGGACAGGAGCTCAACAAGGAGACCAACAGAGCCAAAAATTCTGGGCCCAGGGGGTCCTGCAGAAACTGATCCTCCAACCAAGGACCATGCATAGAGAGGATCTAGACCCTCAGATTTAGCCCACAGGCAGCTCAGTCTCCATTTGGGTTCCATAGTAAGGGGAGCAGGGACTGTCTCTGACATGGACTCAGTGGCTGGCTCTTTGATCAGCACCCCCTGGAGGTGCAGCCTTGCTAGGCCACAGAGAAAGAGGATGCAGCCAGTCCTGAAGGGACCTGATAGGCTAGGGTTTCTACTTAAACACACTTCACTTATAAACTTATGTTCTTTTGTTTTTCTTTTCTTTCTCTTCCCTTTTTCCTCTCTCCTCTTTCATGCTCTCATGTTGCTACAATACTTCACAGTATTTTGGTTGTTGAGCTAATATTAGATTATGATAGAAAATTTAAATTAGTGATAACTCAGAGATCATTTAAAAAACTACTACTATACAAAGAGTGGATAAAAACATTATAGCATGGGACCTCATGAAACTGAAAAGCTTCTGTAAAGCAAAGGACACTGTCATCAAAACAAAACGCCTGCCTACAGATTGGGAAAGAATCTTCACTAACCCTTTATCGGACAGAGGACTAATATCGAGTATATACAAAGAACTAAAGAAGCTGAAAAGCAGCAAACCAAGTAATCCAATTAAAAAATGGGGAACAGAGCTAAACAGAATTCTTGACAGAGGAATATCGAATGGCAGAGAAACACTTAAAGAAATGCTCATCCTCATTAGCCATCAGGGAAATGCAAATCAAAACGACCCTGAGATATCACCTTACACCCATCAGAATGGCCAAGATGAAAAACTCAAGGGACAACACATGCTGGAGAAAGGGGAACCCTCCTCCACTGCTGGTGGGAATGTAAACTGGTTCAACCACTCTGGAAATCTATCTGGCGCTTTCTAAGACAATTAGGAATAGTGCTTCCTCAAGACCCAGCTATACCACTGCTAGGTATATACCCAAAGTTTTCTCAAGTACACAAAAGAGATATTTGCTCAACCATGTTTATAGCAGCTTTATTTGTAATAGCCAGAACCTGGAAACAATCCAGATGTCCATCAACGGAGGAATGGGTACAGAAATTGTGGTATTTTTACACAATGGAATACTACCAGCAATCAAAAAGGAGGAAATCATGAAATTTGCAGGCAAATGGTGGGACCTAGAAAAGATCATCCTGAGTAAAATATCCCAGAAGGAGAAAGACAAACACGGTATATACTCACTTATATAGACCTATAAGATATGATAAACATAATGAAATCTATACACCTAAAAAGATAATCAAGATAGCGGACATGGGGTAAGATTATCAATCCTCGTTTTGAAAGACAGATGGGATGCACATTAAACATTGACAGGAGTCTACTGAGCGCATTTGAAAAACTCTAACTAGCAGTGTTTTCAAAGCAAAGACTCATGACCAAACCTTTGGCAGAGTACAGGGAATCATAAGAAAGAAGGGGAGTTAGTCTGATGAGGAAAGGATAGGAGCTCCACAAGGACCAAACATATCTGGGCACAGGGTCTTTTCTGAGACTGACATGCAACCAAGGACCATGTATGAATGTAACCTAGAACCTCTGCTCAGATGTAGCCTGTGGTAACTCAGTAACCAATTGGTTTCCCATAGTGAGGGGAACAAGGACTATTTCTAACAGGAACTCAATGACTGGCTCTTTGGCCTCCCCACTCCCCAAGGGAGGAGCAGTCCTGTTAGGTCACAGAGGAGAGCTTTGCAGCCAGTCCTGAAGATACCTGATAAAACAGGATCGGATGAATGGGGAGGAGGTTCCCCCTATCAGTGGACTTGGCAAGGGGCACAGTGGAGATGAGGGAGGGAGGGACTGGGAGGGAATGAGGGATCGGGACACGGCTGGGATACAGAGTTAATAAAATGTTACTGATAAGAAAAAAATAAAATTAAAAAAAAAGAAAAAAAAACATTATAGCAACAGTTGTCATGGTGAAAAGCAATTATTATATGCCTAACATGTGTGACTGCCACACTAATTCTAGGTGCAAAGACTATGTTCTCAATGGAATTCAGTTTGAAGCCATTTTTCTCAATTCTTTCAGAGGAATGTGGATAATCGGAGATCTGGAAGTTGCAAATTGTTTAGGGAATTACAGTGTTGAAGAATCATTGTATTCCTTGTTTGAAACATCTTAGACTATCTTTGATAATGAAATTATAGAAAGTACTGCACTGACTGGGTTTTGGAAACAAAAATTGCAATCATGTCATAAAGTCAGTGATGCATTAATTAAATACCAAGAATGCTAGCTTTCACAATAAACATAAGATGTTCAGCCCAGGTAATTTCTGTGTAGCAGAATTTGTTTTAAAATGAACTTAAATGGCTTAGAGGTCATAGTAAAATATTACAGAAGCAATGACACAAAAAAGTAAGTCATAATTTAGTAAAATTGGAGAAATAATTAGAACACCTAAAAATTAGATTTAACTAACTCTTTTTTTTTCCAAAGAAAGGTATTTTTAAAATTTATTTATTAATTTCAGTTTATTCACTTTGTATCCCACCTGTAGCCCCTTCCCTAGTCCCCTCCTAATCCCACCCTCCCTCTCTTTTCTCCACCTCACTCAGTCCACTGTTAGGGAGGTCCTCCCCTCCTTCCATCTGATCCTAGTCTATCAGATCTCATCAGGAGTGGCTGCATTCCTCTGTGGCCTGGTAAGGTCACACCCCCCTTGAGGGGGAGGTGATAAAAGAGTAGGCCATTAAGTTCATGTGAGAGACAGTCCCTGTTCCCATTAACTAATTCTTTAAAAATAATAAATTAGTGTTTCTGGCTTTATGTTGAGGTCTTTAAACCACTTGAATTTGAGTTATGTGCAGGGTGATAGATATGGATCTGTTTGCATTTGTCTATGTGTAGACATCCAGTTAGACCAGCACTATTTGTTGAAGATGCTATGTTTTTGTCTAGTGTATGATTTTGGGTTCTTGATCAAAAATGAAGGGACAATAAGTACATGGGTTTATATCTAGGGCTTCAATTCAATTCTATTGATCAACTAGACTGTTTCTATTCCAGTACCATGCAGTTTCTATTTCTATTGCTCTGTAGTAGAGCTTGAAATAGGATGAAGATACCTCCAGAAGATCTTTTGTTGTATAGGATTTTTTTAGACATTCTTGTTTTTTTTTTGTTGTTGTTGTTGTTGTTGTTTTGTTTTGTTTTTTCATTGAACCTGAGAATTGTTCTTCAAGGTCCATAAAAAATTATATTGGTATTTTCATGTGAATTGCATTAAATATGTAGATTACTCTTGGTAAGATGCCATTTTTACTATGTTAATCAAACTGATCCATGAATATGGGCAATCTTTCCATCATCTGATATTTTCTTCAATTTCTTTCTCAGTAACTTGAAGTCCTTGTCATATAGCTTTTTGACTTGCTTGATTAGGGTTACAACAAAATATTGTATTTTACTGGTGGCTATTGTGAAGGGTATTATTTCCCTAATTTCTTTCTCAGGCCCTTTGTTCTTTGAATACCAAAGGGCTATTGAGTTTTTGAGACTCCATGTAAGAGGGGTCATTTAGATTGAAGAGGTTACCGTCTGACTAAAAAGGACGCTTAGCGGAGGAAGAAAAACAGCAATCCACTCACAAAAATTTCGACCCAAAATTTACCCTGCCTGTAAGATGGGCAGGGACAAAAGATGGAGCAGAGATTGAGGGAATTTTCAACCAATGAATAACCCAACCTGAGTTTCACCCCAGGGGAGACTGACACTCCTTGACAGGATTAAGGTTACTATGCTATATTTCCAGAAGAGAGTCAAGCATGGCTGTTCCCTGAATGGCTCTACCTAGCAGCTAATGGAAACACAGGCACAGAACCACCACTATCATTAGGTGGAGTGAAGGTTGCCTTGTGGAAGAGTTAGGGGAAGGATGGAAGGACCCAGAAGGTCAAGAGCTCCATAAAGAGATTAAAAGAGACAACTAACCAGTGTCCAGGGGGGCTGTGGAGATTTAACCACCAACCAAGAACCATGCATGGACTGGACCTAGGTCCCTTACACAGATGTAAGCCAATGGGCAGCTTGGTCCTCGTATAGGTTCCCTAGTAAGAATGGGAAATGACTCTGACATGGACTTTGTGGCCTGCCTTTCAATTGCTTTCTCCTGGTAGGGATAACTCATCAAGCCCCAAGGGAAGAGGATGAGTTCAATCCTGAAGCAACCTGATATGCTAGAGTGGGTGAATATATGGGGGCTCTCCTCTGAAGTATAGGGGAAGGGGAAGTGGGAAACAGGGAGGGAGAGTGGAACTTGAAGAGGAGGGAGGGTACTATCATTTGGTAAAATGAATAAAAATAAATTAAGAAAATAAAAAAAAGTCACAATTCTAGTTGGGCTCAGGGGTGTATGCCTATAATCCCAGCTCTCAGGGAGGCAAAGGCAGGCAGATCTCTGTGAATCTGAGGCCAGCCTGATCTACAAACCAAGTCCAGGAGAGCCAAGGCTGCCCAGAAAAGCCTTGTCTTAAGAAAAAAAAAAAAAAAATATATATATATATATATATATACAAAAAAACATAAAAATAATAAATTATTGACAATCATAATGGAGAACAAATATACAAAAGCACTAATAATTTTTAAATATTTTTTCTCCTTTTTAAATTATTATTATCATTTATTACAGTTTATTCAATTTGTATCCCGGCTGTGGCCCCTTTCCCTCATCTCCTCCCAAGCCTACCCTCCCTTCCTCTTCTCCCCCTATGCCTCAACCCTAGTCCACTAGAAATCAAAATTATTGTGTTAGTTAAACTTCTAAGACAGTCACCATAATTTTTTTTAAAAAAATATTGATTTTTAAAAATAAAATCTACAGAATTTATTAAAATGTCTCCAAGTGGGTTCCCTAGTAAGGGGAGCAGGGGCTACCTTTGACTTGAGCTCAGTGGCTGCCTCTTTCATCACCTCCCCGTGGGGCGGGGGTGTAGCCTTGCCAGGCCACAGAGGTAGACTATGTAGCCAGTCCTGAGGAGACCTGATAAGCAGGGTCAGATAGAAGGGGAGGAGGGACCTTTCCTCTCAGTCGACTGGGGGAGGGACATGGGAGGAGAAGAGAGAGGGACTGTGAGACTGGGAGGAGACAAAGGAGGGGGCTACAGCTGGGATACAAAGTGAATACATTTAATTAAATGACAATAAAAATATTTTTAGTAGGCATATTATCTTACAAAACCCAATGTTGTGGAAAATAAAATTTTGAACATAATCCTTTCTTTTTTATTATTATTTTTTGGTTTTTTTAATATTAGTTACAGTTTTTTAACTTTGTATCCCAGCTGTATCCTGCTCCCTAATTCCCTCCCAATCCCACCCTCCCTCCCTCATCTCCCTGCCCCTTTCCAAGTCCACTGATAGGGAAGGACGTCCTCCCCTTTCATCTGACCCTGGTTTATCATGTATCTTCAGGACTGGCTGCAAAGTCCTCCTCTGTGGCCTACCTCCCTCGGGGAGGGGGGGTGTCAATGAGCCCACCATTGAGTTCATGTCAGAAACAGTCCCTGTTCCCCTTACTGGGGTGCCCACTTGGATACTGAGCTACCATGGGGTACATCTGAGCAGAGGTTCTAGGTTATATCCATACATGGTCCTTGGTTGGAGAATCAGTCTCATAAAAGACCCCTGTGCCCAGATATATTTGGTCCTTGTGGAGCTCCTGCAATAAAATTTCTGATGTTCTATTGATACAAAAGTTACTTATATCACAACTTTTGAAATTAGAAATCATTAATTTACTATAACTCTTCATCTAGTTTTGGGACCTTGTAAGATTTTCTGCATCTAAGAAGGCATTTCAACTGTCATTACTATTATTATTATTATTATTATTATTATTATTATTATTATTATTATTATTATTTAGGTAGCCATGTTGCTGAGTTTTATAGATTTAGCTTTGCTGTTATATATAAAACACACTAGATTGCTGCAGTTATTTGAAAACTTACAATCTGTTTTGTTTTATTTTGGTTTGTTTGGTTTATTATTATTGTTGTTGTTATTGAAAATTTACTCTTCTTGCAAAGGCTACATCCCAACCAGAGTTTCCTCTTTCTCCATTTCTTCTATCTGCTTCCTCCCTATCCCCTGGATTCACTAACCCCCTCTGTTTCCTCTTCAGAAAAGAACAGGCCTCCTAGAGATGACAGCTAAACAGGACAAAAAAAAAGATACAGAAAGACAAGACAAAAGCTCCCTCATTGAGGCTGGACAAGGCAACTCAGTAGAAGGAGAATAGTTTCAAGAGCAGGCAAATGAGTCAGAGACACACCTGTTCCCATTGTTGAGAGTCACAGAGAAATAACAAACTAACAGCCGTAACATACATGCAAAGGACCTGGGGCAGACCCATACACTCCCTGTGCTTGCCACATCAGTCTCTGTGAGCCAATGTGAGCTCCGAGTATTTGATTTGATGGGCCATTTCTCCTGGCGACCTCATATTCTGACTCCTACAAATGTTCCTCTCCTTTTCTTTGGGCTTTCTTCATCTTCAAGAGGAGGGACCTGATGGAGAACTCCAATATCAATCTCTCTCCCATAATGTCTGGCTGGGAGACTTGGCACCCATTCCTATCTGATTGAGGAGGAGGCCTGTCTGATTGCCTGCCCTGACTGGACAGGGCAACAATCTAGAAATCTCTAGCAGAGTATCGTTAAGAATCTTTTTTTGTTTGTTGGTTTGTTTGTTGTTGTTTTTTTAATTTTTAATTTTTATTGTTTATTATTATTAGTTACATTTTATTAACTCTGTATCCCAGCTGTATCCCGCTCCCTTATTCCCTCCCAATCCTACCCTCCCTCCCTCAGCTTCTCCCTGCCCCTTTCCAAGTCCATGGATTGGGATTGGGGAGGACCTCCTCCCCTTTCGTCTGGCCCTGTTTTATCAGGTATCTTCAGGGCTGGCTGCGAAGTCCTCCTCTGTGGCCTAGCAGAACTGCTCCTCCACTGGGGGAGTGGGGAGTCAAAGAGCCTGCCATTGAGTTCCTGTCAGAGATAGTCCCTGTTCCCCTTACTATGGGAAGCCAAATGGTTATTGAGCTACCACGAGCTTCGTCCGAGTAAAGGTTCTAGGTTATATCCATACATGGTCCTTGGTTGGAGAAACAGTTTCAGAAAAAACACCCTGTGCCCAGATATATTTGGTCCTAGTGGGGCTCCTGTCCTTTCCCTGTCATACTAACTCCTCTTCTGGGCCATGCGGTCTCAGGTTACTGGCCCTCCAGGAAGTGTAGGGCATGGGTACCTTCTTGTGGCTTTGGCCCCAAGTTAGAGCAAACGTTGATTGACACTCCCACAACTTCTCATGAGAACATTGCCCAGCTCATCTGTAGGCAGGACAGATTGTAGATCTTGGGTTTTGTGGCTGGGTTGTTGTCCAAGTTTCTTTTTTCCGTGGCTTGCAGAGCACCTTCATACGATAAAGAGAGTAGAAGGTAAGATTGAAGGCTCCATGCAGGCACCAGCTCAAACGTGGAAGGTTGAGAGAGGTTTGTTGATTATGTCGTCAGCAATGTCAGTTTTTACAAAGCAACCTTCTGTGCTTGCATCAGCCTCGGTTGTTTAGACATATCCATGTACCTCCTTGGCTAAAAACTCAACTGAATGTAACCCATTTCCACTACTGGAAGCCTTGCCTGGCTACAAAGATGATCCGTTCTGATTCACTATACTCTATTACTAGTGACCCATCACTAGGGTCACTAATTGTTTCCCAGAAGTTTCCACTGCACTAGGTTTCCACACTAGCCCCCGCCCAAATAGCCCCCAATTCCAGCCTTTCCTCTAAATTCTTACCTTCTGTACCCCAGTATCTGATTCCTCCAAATATCTTCTCCACCTGGCCCCAGTTCACCTACAGAATCTATTCTATTCCCCCTTTGCAGAGAAATCCATGCTTCGACCCTAGATCCTTTCTCTTTATCTAGCCTCTCTGAGTCTGCGGATTGTTGTTTGATAATCTAATATCCACTTATAAGTCGATACATACCATACTTCTCTTTTTGGTTCTAGGTTACCTCACTTGGGATTTTTTTTTTCCTTCTGGCTTTATCCATTTGTCAGCAAATTCCATGAAGCCTCAAAAACAAAACAAAACAGAACAAAACCTGAAAAATACTCTATTGTGTAGATGAATCGCATTTTCTTTATCTGTTCTAAAGTTGAGGGACATCTATGTCATTTCCAGTGTCTGGCTATTATGAATAAAGCTGCAATGAATGTAGTTGAACAAGTCCCCTTTTGGTGGGAAGGAGTATTTTTTGGGCATATGTCCAAGAGTGGAATAGCTGGATCTTGACATAGATTGAGTCACAATTACCTAAGGACACTCCATATTGCTATCTAAATTAGCTGTAAAAGTTTTCAGGTCTACCAACAAGAAGGACGGCTCTCCTTGCTCCACACCTGGATCCTAGGATCTTCCTATTCCCCGCTTGCAATGTCCTTGAGCCTTTCGTGTAGACGTTTCTTTGTAGATCTAGCAACTGGGATCATGCATTGCATAGTCTGATTTTGTTTGCATGTGGACCAGTTGTGCACTTATATGATAGTCTTCATCTATTGTAAAGAGAACTCTTTTTTGGGGGGTGGGGTGGGAAATGCACGTCTGTGGGTATACATATAAGACTTTAAAATGTTGTCAGAGGTAATGTGGGTTGCAGAAGAGCTGGAGAACTCAGGGGAAGTTGGAATGAGGAAAGAGTGTGAAAATGATATAGAGTAGCCATGTATGAAATTCTCAAAAAATTAAATTAAACAATGATTAAACAAAATAAAAACAGATAACATTCATATCATGACACAAAGTCAGTTTTCTATTAAATGGTCAAATATAATAAAATATTTTTATTGAAAAAATAAATTTCCCAGGATAAAACAAGTAAGTTCAATGATGAATATTAATGAAAGAAGTATCAGATTGCTCTCATCCAATAAAAATAAAACATAAAGCACAAATAGAAAAAGAACGACTCTTGGATAACATCACAAAGCACTTAGCAAAATTGCAGTTTTAATAAAATGCCATTGAAAATTAGCATGATGATCACTAAGTGTGCTTTCCAACATTACAAGCATTGGAGAGCAGTGTGAAAACCCCTTTGTTAAAGAAAATGAGATGAAAATGTTTTCTATATATGGTAGGGAGATTATCAATATTATTCAACTTTTTATCTTATAAAAAACACCAAAAATTGATGATTTATAAATGTATACTTAACATTTCTAGAACAAAGCAAGCAATTATCTGGCAACTAACAAAGTAATAATAATTTTAAAAAACGTATTCACATTAAATAATACCAAGACATGGAATTTTCTGTCATTACCAACATTTTTTCCAACTTTACAATTTTATTTTTATATTATTATTATTATTGTTGTTGTTTACAATTAATTCACTTTGTATCCCACTTGTAGCCCCTCACTCATCTTCTTCCTTTCCCACACTTCCTCCATTTTCCTCCCCTATACTCACCCCCTAGCCCACTGATAAAGGAAGTTTTTGACTCCTACTGTCTGACCCTAACCAATCAGGTCCCATCAATACTGTCTGGATCCTCTTTATCTAGGTCACCCCACCAGGGAGAAGTTATCAAGGAGCAGGCAACCAAGTTCATGACATTCGCTCAGGTATGTTCATAGCAGCTTTATTCCAGAATCTGGAAACAACCTAAATGTTCCTCAACCAAATAATGGATACAGAAATTGTGGTACATTTACACAATGGTAGCTACTCAGCTACCAAAAATAGCTGAAATCATGAAATTTGCAAGCAAATGGAAGGAACTAGAAAATATCCTGAGTGAGGTATCACAGAAACAGAAAGAAACACACGGTATATACTCACTTATAAGTGGATAGTAGCCATATATTATAAATATAGGATAAACATACTAAAATCTACTGACCTAAAGAAGCTAAATAACAAGGAGGACCCTAGGGAATGTGCTTAATTCTCATGCAGAAGGGAAAATAGGATAGACACCGGAGGCTGTAGGAGAGAGGAAACAGGACTGGAGCCTATCACCTATATCCTCTAAAAGTTTCCACCAAGTAGGAGATTGAAGCAGATGCAGAGACTTACAGCCAAACTTTGGACATAAAGCAAGAGTCTTCTGGAAGAAGGGGGTTATAAAAGGACCCAGAGGGGACAAGAGCCCCACAAGAAGACCAACAAAGCCAAAAAAGCAGGGCCCCGGGAGGACTGTGGAGACTGATGCATTAACCAAAGACCATGCAGGGAGTGGACCTAGACCCCTGCTCAGATGTAAATCATAGTTGTTTCCATAGTAAGGGGAGAAGAGACAGTCTTTACCATTATTAATGAACAATTTTAAAAATATGAACCAGTGTTCTTTAAATATGAAAAAGAAATTGAGTATAAAAATTAAATGAAAAAAATTGTTTTTTTTTTTTCAGATAACATGAATATATAGCTTGAAGCCTTAATTAATTAAAACCAAATAAATGTAGATAATAAAGACTTTGGTACAGTGACTGAGTAGCATAATTTACATAATCAAAAATAAATCTTTAGTAATTATAAAGTGACCAATTTTTTAGTGTACAATCTATTTCAGTAACATAGTTGGGAAAGAATGTTATCAATATTCCTGATATTGTGGTTTGTTTTTATTAAATGTTTACTTCTTTTTGTTTAATACAAACTTATTTTGTGACATGAAATTGTGACATGCAGATTATCAGATTTTATAATAGGTTGTCTTATTAATAAATTGATATTTTCATATGGTTGAGTCTCTTATTTTCAAGAGTTTCATAATATATTCAAGAATATTAAAATATGAAAAATTTAAGCTGGGCCTAGTGAACAATCTTTTAATCCCAGCAACTCGGTGGCAGAGACAAGTGCATTCAGCTGAGTTTGGGGCCAGCTTGTCCTGCATAGAGAATTCCAGAAAAGCTAGGGCTATGTAAAAAAAAAAAAAAATGTACAAGCTTTTGTTTTCTTTTTTTTAAATTTAATTTTATTAATTACACTTTATTCACTTTGTATCCCTCATAATTCCCTCCCTTCTTCTCTCCCAGTCCCAACCTCCCTCCCCCTTCTTCATGCATGCCCCTCCCCAAGTCGACTGATAAGGGAGGTCCTCCTCTCCTTCCTTCTGATCTTAGTCTATCAGATCACACCAGGAGTGGCTGCATTGTCATCTTCTGTGGCCTGGTAAGGCTGCTCCCCACTCAGGGGGAGGTGATCAAAGAGCAGGCCAATCAGATTATGTCAGAGGCAGTCCCTCTTCCCATTACTATGTAACCCACTTGCACATTAAACTGCCATGGGCTACATCTGTGCAGGGGTTCTAGGTTATCTCCATGCCTGGTACTTGGTTAGAGTATGAGTCTCTGGGAAGACCCCTGTGTTCAAATTTTCTTGTTCTGTTGCTCTCCTTGTGGGGTTCCTGTCCACTCCAGATCTTACTATTTCCCACTTCTTACACATAAGATTCCATGCACTCTGCCCAACAATTGGCCATAAGTCTCAGTGTCTGCTTTGATAGTCTTCAGGGCAGAGCCTTTCAGAGGCCCTCTGTGGCAGGTTTCTAGAATTTTAGCTTTCTCTACACAGGTTTTTCTCTGTTGTAAAGTATAATTATTAGTTTCCATTAAATATATCAAAATAATATATTAGCCTAAGCTTAGAAAATGTTTGAAATTTATTTCTTATGAATTTATTTCCAGAAATGTTTCAAATAAAACTATTATATTTAAGAAAATGCTATTTTCAAATGGCAATTATTTAAACATATACAAAGATATGTGCATGTATGTGAGCTTTAGAGATGATAGATTTGACTTATTTTCACAGGTATTTGTAATAGCACTGGGGATGATACAAACACTGGCTAAGAATAAAATGCGTATTAAAGGACTCTATGCAAAAATGATTTTTAGGAAAGAAGTTTGTAGAAATGAGGGTATAGAATTACTATGTAGATGTTAAGGAAAAGTTATGGAAAGAAAGAAAGAAAGAAAGAAAGAAAGAAAGAAAGAAAGAAAGAAAGAAAGAAAGGAAGGAAGGAAGGAAGGAAGGAAGGAAGGAAGGAAGGAAGGAAGGAAGAAACTAACAAAACTAACTAATAAAGAAACAAAGAAAAGGAAGAAACCCTGGTCTGCTAGGTATCAAAAAAATAGTAGAGATGGTCATACCACAGCTACCAAGAATAAGTGTGTGGTAGAAATTAAAACCAGAAGAGATGAAGTTCTGAGTATGTGAGGTCATGCAGTCTTTGTCTTTGTTGTACAAAACCACAATAGAAATTTCAACACAGTAGTGACTTAATCTTATATATTTTTAAAACGAACATAATTACAGTATTTTTTCTTTCCCTTTATGTTTTTCAAACTCTCCCATATACTCCTCCCCCTTTCCTGCAGAATCATGATCCTTTTTTCCCCAGTAACTTTTTTTTACATATATATATTCCTAAATATAACTTGTTTAGTCATCTAATATTACTTGCATTTTATAAAGAATCATTGCTCTGTTATATCTGATTGCATTGTTTTATCTTCACATTATGCAGATTTAGGATTTTAAATATTGTATTCTGTCTTTTGCATCAAACTATTGTGGATGACAGAATATAAAGAAAAATGCCATTTAATCAATATTGACTTATGTAGTTGTTGCCCTAATGAGTCTGATTAGAGACTCTGCATTTTTTTTTTGTTTATTTCCATATATCTCCATTGATCACTGGTCTTTGAATTGTTAAATTGAAGTTTTGTGCTCTTTCCCCTTATTTCCCATGACAGTGTGTAAGAACAAACATTTTAAATAGAATATCTGAAGTCTGAAGCCTTTATATGATGCATTAAAACTCAGCCATAAGCTCTGAGTTATGAGGTGCAATAATTAATTTCCTCATTTCTTCACATTTCCAGGCTGGTAAATGTTAATCAATTCCTGCTGTTTTAGAGGTCAGACATTTAAATGTTAGAAATAATATCCATAAGGAAATACATTTATTGATATTTAAGCTATTGAAAACAAAAGGATAGAGTGAGAAACCATTGAGCATAAAACTAAATTAAATTTCCTTTATATCTTCAAAGAACTGATCTCTACAACTGCCATGAGAATAAATATCACTTAATAAAGCTTCAGGTTTTCATTTTATAGTTTTGCCTGTCTCCTACCATGTTTATTGAAGAGTTTCAGCATGTATTTACTCTTAGTTACTTTGGAGTTGTACATAAGCATGGAGCTATTAACATGTATTTTCTTATTGCATTATCCCTGTATTCCTCAATTGTCTATTAAGCACCTGATTGGTGCAAGATGCTTTATAAGTATGTGCTAAGGGACAAAACTGTCTTCATGAAAGACAGCTCATAGAAGAGAATTAAAACAGAAGAGTCTAATTTGTATGGTGTTTTACAAAGTGATGATAGCTGTGTATAGAAAGAAAGTTGCAGTTCATTATTTAGAGTTAGAGAGTCTCAGAGTGTGGGAAGAAAAGAACAAGGGCATGGTGATATAAGAAAGATATAAAAAATGAAGAAAGTAATGCATTGGATTGTCAACTGGACAATACAACACATTTGGAATCAACTAGGAGATGTATTTCTGAGCATGCCTGTGAGAGTATCTTGATTAGGATATCTCAAATGGGATGACATACTTTAGCTGTGGGAGGGGCTACTCCTTGAATATGTAAGATGGAGGTATGAAGTTATAGTAATCATTGCACTCTGCTCTTTCTTTTGGGTGTGATATAACCAGATGTTTCAAGTTCCTGCTGTCTTTACTTCCCTTATGTGGTACACTGTACCATTCATCTGTGAATCCAAACATTTTTCCCATGTAAGTTGCTTTTGACGGGACATTTTAATATGGCAACAAGGAAACAAACTCTGATGATAATATTGGATGAAATTCTGAAGACACTGAATCAAAAATCACTCAGATATCTGCTGTGTTGCCTGGAAGGAAAAGAAGGCATGATTAGGGAAGAGTGTAGGTTGTGAACAAATATAACTAGAAGACAATTAAAATGGGGAATAAGAACTCATTTCTTTTTTTTACTTCTTTTTTCTTTAGTTTTATTTATTTTTTCCTTTTTTAATATGTAATTATTTTTATTTTTATTAATTACAGTTTATTCGCTTTGTATCCCCCCAATACCTCCCTCCCTCCTCTCCTACCAGTCCTACTCTCCCTCTTCCCTATCCCTGTCCCTCTCCCAGTCCGCTGAAAAGGGAGGTCCTCCTCCCCTTCCCTCTGATCCAAGTTTAACAGGTCTCATCAGGAGTGGCTGCATTGTCTTCTTCTGTGGCCTGGTAAGGCTGCTCCCTCCTCAGGGGGAGGTGATCAAAGAGCAGGTCATTCAGTTCACATCAGAGACAGTCCCTATCTCCATTACTATGGAACCCACTTGGATACTGAACTGCCATCCTGAACTTTTACTTTTTTAATAAGGAACCCTAAACATTATCACACTGTATGAAAGGATCCTGTGAGACTATTACAAACAATTACTGATACAATGCAAGTGCTCTATTATTAGGTCCTGTCAGCATGCCAGAATGTAATAATAAATATGATTCTCCTCTCCCTCTATGTTCATTTGACAGACATATTATTCTCCCTCTTTCTCTTTGTGCTCAAATGAAGCAAGCACATATGTGTTTTTTAGCTCACTTCTTATTCTGTCATTTTTTTTTTATTTCCAGCCACTTCCTTAATATAACTCTATTACAGTTAGTATCAAAGTGTCCTTCAAAAGCTCATGTTTTCAATGCCTTGGCTTCAACTTTGTAGCATGATTCTGAAAATGTGTAGAGCCTTTAGAAGTTGAGGTCAAGATAAATGAAGTGATTTTCTAGAGGTGAGGATTGAAGATTATATCCTCCCCTGGTTCCTGCTTGTCATTCCTACTTCAGGGTCCACCATATGAAGAGTCAGGAGATACACTCCTGCCACTGAATGTTGGCATACCTTCCTACTTTTATGAACCGAATCCTCTGTTAGTGTGAAACAAAATAAATCCTTTCTCCTTTGAGTAGCTCCTTTCAGAATTGATGGTCAAAGAAATGAAGAAAGTATCTAATTCAAACCTCTACAACTATTATCACCAAATATAGCCATTCCTCTCTTTCCAGATTCAAACTGCAAACTTATACTGACACTGGTCACCTTAATCTTTGTGTTGCTCAGTATGTAATTCTGAATAGGTCCCAACAACGTAAAACTTTAAAAGGCAACCGAGCTTGGTTGAATGCTTTTTGATCACCTTCCTCTGGTGAGGTGATCTTACTAGGCCAGAGAGAAAGAGGATCCAGAATCCAGACAGTCCTGATTAAATCTGATAGGCTAGAGTCAGATACTAAGGTAGGAGGACCTCCCCTATCAGTGGACTAGGGGAGAGACATAGAGGAGGAAGAGAAAAAGAGGGTGGGAGCGTGAGGAGATGAGGAAGGGGGCTACAACTGGAATCCAAAATGAATAAATTTTAATAAATATAATAAAACTTTAAAAGTTATATTTCTCTTTAACCTTACACTCTTAGTAGCCATTCATTTACCTCTTATTTTCTTACCTGTTGCTTTTATGTTTGATATCTTTAAAACATTGATTTTGTATGTTAACATGCAAGGCAATGAGTTCTATTATGTTATTAAACACTTATGCTTTATACTTAGCTCTTATTCACTTCATATGACCTCTGCCCTTCCTTGTGTCTTCTCTCTCCATCTGATTGATTTATTCTTTCTGGTTTCTCATCAATCAAATGTATTCCAATGCCTTCTCCTCCTCTTTCCTTGCTATACCTACTCCATAGCTCTTTATGGTATTTCATCATCTTTAAGTAATATTTGACTACTTAATTACTTTCCTTTCTCTCTCTTTAGATAGATAGATAGATAGATAGATAGATAGATAGATAGATAGATAGATAGATAGATAGATAGATAGATAGATATAGAGAGCTAGAAAGAGAAGTAGAGATAGAGCAAGAGAAAATGTTTCAATTGGCTTGATTACATCTCTTAGCCCCTAGAACTTAGCTGTCAAACTTTACAGTTTGATTAATTCTACATAAAGTTACAACTGCATATCTAAAGCAAGGTTTCCATTAAAGCACTTAATCTTGGAAATAATATAAAATCTCCATAGGTTCACCATTGTCCCTAGCTCCTGCATTGTGTTGGGATACTTTAGCACAATAAATGCTGTGTTAAGGAAGTCCTTCATGATTAGTTAGAAAGAATAATGAAGTATATGGGGACATGGTGAAAGGGCCTGTCCTATATCCATGTGTCTTTTGCATTTTAAGCTATATGAACATAATAATTGCTGAAAAAATAAAGTAATTGCCTGTATTTTGAAATAATTGAAGGACAAAGCTCCAGATTCACTTGCATTCTAAACAAGTAGTAAGTATGGATCCTTAATTCATTTCTTTCAAAACTGTTTTTATACATAGATGGGGAAACAATAGAGTCAGATACCGATGAAAACAGAAGCAAAAACTAACCCTGCAAACACACCGCATTTGTGCTGTTAATTTCCCATCTCCCAATGTCCCACCATTTCCAGTTCTGCTGACCCACTGTGACTACTTCCAGTAGTTACAAAATATCATAAACTGCTTCATTATTCGTCCTCTTTTGGTTATTCTTTAACCTTAATTACTTGTTTTTTCTGCTTATCAATATGTGTGCAATGTCTTTCCACAATGTACATGCAGTGCATCTGGCAATCAATAATGGTCCATTTTTTTTTCTGTGCCAGTAAATAATCAAAGAATTAAAAATAAGAAATTTCTTATTTATCACACTTATTGTGTAATGCATGCTCTGTTTTACTATGTTCTTTCTCATTTGCGTTGCTGACATTTGTTTGATTCTCTTAGCCCCCCAGCATATGTCATTCAAACATAACCCTATTGTATAAGAACAAGGAGCACGTCCCATTCTTCACTGTGTCTTGTCACCTGCAACCACTCCGCAAAAGAAGACTTTCCTCTTTGTCTTAATCCTCTTGCTTTCCATTACCTTTTTCCTTCTGACTTCACATGTCAAATGCTTATCTACAATACTAAGACCTATTTCAAATAGCATCACCTTCAAAGTGCTTCCTCTTTTGTGATCAGATTTCTTTCACTGTACTATAGTCACATTCCATGACACTACCCGTATGACAGCATCTACATCCAATATTATGCTAAATGTTTTTCAAGACGCACCTTTTCCAAAAGAGTGTTTGAAATTGGTCGAAAAGATAGGTTATCACTAGAGGTATTTAAAACCACTTAAGTAGGTGGCTCGTTCCTGCAGGAAAGATGAAAAGGTGAGACTTTAAGATAAGACATTTTACTAATATTACTCACCTCATGTTTCCCAAATGTTTCGAATGTATCTATTTTTATGTTAAAGTTGACATTTATGTTTCTATATAACACATTATAAGACAACATAATGATTACTCTCACAGTATTAATTAAAACAAAAGTAGTAGAAGCTTCGAATTTCTAAATTTAATAGTTGTTTAAAGGTGAAACATAGTTTCTATTTAATAACTGTATTTTTCTGATTATCCACAAAAATATACTTAAGCCATATAATAATTTTGATCACCGAATGAAAATATTTTAAATAAGTAGAACATAAATAAAAAACAAACTTGTGTTGAGTTTTTGATGATCTTTCCTTTCCCAGAAAAGTCTTTGATAACAATATTTAAGTTCTATTTTTTTAAAAAATATAAAACTAGAATTTGATCTCTATAGTAAGAGAGGTTTCATATTAGTTGTAAATCCATGATCCCAAATTCACCTGTGGATGCATTTTTTATAAAATAATGCAAATGTTAAGAAATAGCACAATCAAAATGAGATATTTAGGGCCACGTACATTGTGATCACAGGAGAATAATGCTGCATGGAGAATGATGTCTGAGAACTAGTTGTGTAAAGGGAACATGGTGTGATATAAGGTGTGTGATGGTATCTGTCATCTTTGCCTATTCTTTCCTTCAAATTGGAGAAATACATGCTGAACCACAGGGGGAAGTGAAGTAACTCCTGTAGGGAATTACAGACAATAACATCGTGATATTTAAAATGGAACTATTTTAATATGTCATGGTTTTGACTTGCAGTGACATGACAATTCAAGTAAATTATATTTGCATTATAAATATAATATTTATATATACTTAAAATCCTCCATTTCCTTCCTGAATGTCAAGAAAAATGTCTGAATATATGTCAGATAGCTGTAATTCCAGAATGACTTTATATTGTCCTTATTATATATATGTTTTAGGCCTACAGAGCAAAATCTATACCAAATATGAGGATTTCTGGCACATTTATTTAAACTCCTTCAATAGGCATTTCTTTAAATAGTTATAAAGCTAGAAGAGAAGCATTTATAAGTAAATGTTATTTTGAAATATCTTGGGGTGGTTGCTTTTCTTCTTTCAAACATTTATGAGGAAAATATGTAATCTTATCCCTTAAAATAAATGCATATATTCTAATGAGGTCTATTCTTCATCAGTGTCTTTTTTGGGGAAACATGTTTGGAATGGGAGTTATTCTGAGTCAGACATAGTGCAAATATTCAAGAATGCAGAAGCACCATGGATTAGGGAGAAAAGTGACAAGTCAGAAATTGAAGTGTCTTTCTCTTTCTTTCTTTCTTTCTTTCTTTCTTTCTTTCTTTCTTTCTTTCTTTCGTTTTGTTTTTTTTTCTGAGAAAGAACTGAATAGAATTTCATGTGTTTGGAATAGTTCCAGGTAGAGGAGTTGCCTACTTAGGAAATTTAAATTTTTGCATGTCATATTGTTTTAACACTTAAGTTTTTTTTTTAAATAAAATTGAAATTCAATAAAACAAAGTATTGACAATAATAATGAAGGAACTCAGTACATCTGATGAAAATAGTCTTAAATATTAAATGATATTATCCTTTGCTAATAAAATTATTTGGATTACTGTATACTAAGAAAAATACAGTTTGTAAATCATTAGGGTTGATGTGAACAATCTAAAAAAGGATATAAATTCATAACAATGTAAATCATTAGGGTTGATGTGAACAATCTAAAAAAGGATATAAATTCATAACAAAATAATGTAAACTGAACCAGGAATTGGCCACTCATTTTTCACCCTTGGGACTCTTTTCCTCCTATTTGGTTGCTTAACCCCACTTGATCAGAGGGCTTTTGCCTTGTCTTATTGTATCTTGATTTGTTCTGTTTGACTGTTGTCTCTTGGAGACCTCTCTTTTTCAAAGAGGGAACAAATGGGGAGTGTATCTGGGGGAGAGGCAAGGTGGAATCTGGAAACAACTTAGATGTTCCTCAACTGAGAAATGGATAAAGAAATTGTGGTACATTTACACAGCAACTAAAAATGAGGAAATCATGAAATTTTCAGGCAAATGGATGGAAATAGAAAAGATCATCTTGAGTGATGTAACCCAGAAGCAGAAAGACACACATGGTATTTAATCACTTATAAGTGGATATTAGCCATTTAATATAGGATAAACATACTAAAATCTATAGTCCTAAAGAAGCTAAACAATGAGGAGGACCGTAGAGAAGATGCTTAATCCTTATTCAGAAGAGCAAACAGAATAGATATCGGAAGTAGGAGAAGACAAAGAGCAAGGCAAGAGCCTTCCACAGAAGGCATCTGAGGACTCTTCCCAGCAGGGTATCAAAGCAGTAGCTGAGACTCATACCTAAATTAGGGCAGAGTGAAGGGAATCTTATGGAAGAAGAGGGAGATAGAAAGATATGGAGGGGACAAGAACTCCCCAAAAAGATCAACAGACTTAAAAATATCTGGGGTAGAGGGTCCTACAGAGGCTGATGAATCAACCAAGGACCATGCACAGAGAGTACCTATATCCCCTGCTCATATGTAGCCCGTGGGCATCTCAGTCTCTGTGTATATTCCCTAGTAAGGGGAGCAGGGGCAGTACTGGCATAAACTTGGTGCCTGCTCTTTGATCACCTCCCCTTGTGAGGTGGCCTTACTAGGCCACAGTGAAGAGGATCCAGACAGTCCTGAGGAGACCTAATAGTCTACAGTCTGACAGTAGGGAAGGAGGACCACCTCTCTCAGTGGACTAGAAGAACATAGAGGAGGAAGAAGGAGGGACAGTGGGTCCAGGAAGATATGGCAGAGGAGGCTACAGCAAGGATACAAATTGAATAAATAATAATAATAATAATAATAATAATAATAATAATAATAATAATGAAAAATTTAAAAAAATAAAATATATTCATATGGTGCCTGGAAAGTTAGGGAACGGAAAAGAACATAAAGGAGATAAAATTTTAAAAAAAAGAAAAGAAAGAAGAAATATTAAGTGTCTAAAAATTTAAAAAGGGCTCTTTCTAGTTTGCCAGTGAATATACAGCTCTGAGATTTTGGTGTTTTCTCAAGTACAATGTAGACTGAGGCTTAAACAGTTTTGTATATTCCAACCATAATTATCGTCATTAAGGTGTCATTTTCACAGTGTTCATGTAAAAGAATACACAAGAAGAGAGACACTTTACAGTCTGAACATGAATAAGACACCCTTAGAGCTGTTTGCAACTCTTTATTGAGCCCAGCAACTTGACAGTAACTGATACCATTTCTTTGGTGCTCTTGCTTTCTCTGATCCAATGATATGGCTGCTTCTCCCTTCTATGGAAACTTCTACAAAAACACAAACCCTAAACAGATCCTTCCTAAACACTAATGCATGTTTTCCATCATACAAATACTCCTACGAGAAAATGATGCCTGTTCATCCTGATTTTAACATTTATTGGTACAAGAATTCAAAGCTAAATTGTGTGGTGAAGTAACAATTCAAGTGGGGAAGAACACTTACTTCTTTCACCGAAGTACCAGTGTTTGGTGTCCAGGACCCACATTTATTAGCTCACAAACACTTGTAACTTCAGTTCCAGGGGATATGTTGTGTTCTGGCCTCTGAGTACACAGATACTAACATGCCATACCTGCATACAGACACATATATGCATAATTAAAAAACAAACCTTTTTTTTTTTTTTCCAAAGAAGACAATGACACTCAGCCCTGTGCGCTGCTTTCTACCTACATAAGCTCTTACAAGGTATGAATGGCAGTCACTGGCCAACAGTCAGAGAATACCACAGATTACAGAACCCCATGAAGCTTTGCTAGTTTTCCCTGAGCTCCTTATCTATGATTTCCACTGATATGAAAATAAGGTGTCTATCACTATAACATTTCTACTTAAGTAATATATACACCAGAATGGAATTGATACTGATTTTTGAAGGTCAGCATTTATATCTTAACAGGAAGAGCTGTAAGAAATGCTCTGCAATGTGGCTCATGGTAGTCAAAGAGAAATGAGTGATGCTGAAATAGGAAGAAAACACAACATTAGTTTTCATCTTTCTAGGATTTTTTTTTAAGTTTTGGGGATGATTCTAGTTTATCCAGGGTTCAAGATTGGATTTATATATGACTTTGATATCTTTTTTTTTTTAACTTTTAGTAAGACCCCAAATCTCTTATTCTAGAATTGAGAGAGTCACACAGGAACGGAAAAGGTAAAGAGAAAAAAAAAATGATTGATGTGAAATAGAAAGGTTTTTGACAAGAAGAGATACAAATCTTTTCTGTTCCCTATGTTACAAATTTGAACAAATCAAAGATTAAAAATCTTCTATGCAAGTTGCCTAAAGTCCCAATTCATCCTCAGATTTTTAACACAACCAATTTAAACACTTTCTATTATCTCCCAGGATCAAAAGAATCAATCAACATCTTCTACAGTCTTATGGGTCTTCAATCATGCTTGCCCAAGGCAATGAAAATCAAATCAAAGCTGCCTCTATAGGGAGGGGGTGATAACGCAATATATCAGAAGTGTGCGGTAGCAAGAACCTTGCATAAAATAAAATTTAATTCATGTTCACTGAAAACTATATCCTTACAGAGATTATGTAGAGATCTCCTCCGTCTGTTCTTTTTTCCTCAGAATGAATTTTTAAAATGTCAACCTGTTATTCTTTCTGAGGCAGAAAATTAATTTTGTAATCAGTCCAAACCCTGTGTTCTCTTCATCATGATTGCTTTAGATTCTAATGTTCAATTTAGACAATTTCCTAAGAAATCAGTGTTCATTCTGAAGATAATGAACAGGGGCTTAAGAACAGCCTTTCATATCTGTGCATTTGCTAACAAGATTCTGGGTATATAAATGGGTCCGTGTGTCTGGGGAACAAATATCAACATAGCTTGTTGATTTTCATAATTTTGTTACTGTTTTTTGTTAACTTTTTATTGTGCCCGAGTCAGGGAGAAAATTTCATCACAGGTATGGATGTGTGGATAACAACAATGAATGGAGAAGATTTGATACTAATTTCAGTTTCAAGTGTCCAGTACATATTTTGAAAGATATCATCTCTAGCTAAGAGATAGCTGCTTACTAATGTCAAGATCGTTTGTGCGTGAGAATGGTGTTCATCTCAACCCTGCTTCTATACTTTTAAGTATAGTTTGCAATGACATGTTTATTTATGTTATACTCAGTGGAACATGAATGTGAAGGGCATGCTTCTACAGACTATGCATGGCTTTTTAAAACATTCCCAAATCACTACTGTTATTCGGTGTCTGTGTCCAGTTAACAAATATCACATTAATGGCTCTTTTGGTGTTTATCATACACCTATGGAATGATGTTTAGAAATAATGAAATTTCAAAGTGTAAACAGTGAATTTGAATGCTCCATATAAATGTAATTATAGAGTGTATAGCTTATGTTGATGCTATTTTAAATGTATTTCCTATAGCTAGATGTTTCCAAAAATATTTCCTAAATTATTTGAGGATAGGTCATTGAGAGTATGAGAAAAACTTATCAATACACACAGTACTCTGTCTTAAGAACTGGATTTTGGTTGGGCAATATAGATTCTCACTTGATCTTTGAAATATCTTGGAATATCTTTCCGATTCTTTGAATTTGATCTGTTAAAAAGAATAACTGCTGTGACCTGTTTAATTATTTATGTTCTATATAGAAAGCACATTTCACTAAGTGAAAGCTATACTTCCATGTAAACATAGTTACTGGATTACATCTTTGAATGACAATATTTAAATGATAATGTGTAATTAAAATGCATGATGCAAGAAGTGTGGGGTAAATAAAGACTGGATCAGATTTACCCAGTTGTGCAAAACAAGTTTTAAATAATGGGCTATTTACTTATTTGACATACTTTTAGATTTAGATTTCTACGTACTTTAATATGATTGAATTTTACTCACATATATTTTATTATATACAATTGTAGGTTCCATAAATAAAGTATGTTTCAAATGTACTTTTACTTTGATTGCATTCATCTCTTCACATTTTCCCCTCTAGATGGCCCCTCTTCATGTACCTTCTAATTTTCTTCCTCCCTTCCCCAAGTCACTCTTTTGCTTTCATGATATATATATATATATATATATATATATATGTCTTTTATAAAGAAATTTTTAGAAACAATAAATGAGAGAAAAGCTGTGATGTGTGTCTTTTTGTCATAGACTTATTATACATAATATGATGATCTCCAATTATGTCCATTTTCCAGAAAATAGCATATTAATAGGTGTGTGATT
The DNA here is from genome assembly GCF_907164565.1 of Psammomys obesus. Lineage (NCBI taxonomy): Eukaryota > Metazoa > Chordata > Mammalia > Rodentia > Muridae > Psammomys > Psammomys obesus. The sequence continues at coordinate 16,143,822 of NW_026588752.1, read as the reverse complement.
TTGTGTACATGTAAGTGTGTGTGTTTAATTTGACAATTGAAAATACATTGCAATAAGCAAAACTGTAGAGGAATATCTGTGTTGTATTTCCTGAGTTTCCTCTGAGTACATTTCCTACATACAAACTCCAAGTTGAATTTCACTTTTCCAATTCATGTCATGATACCCGTTCCTCCATAATTTGAATAATGAGACCATTTAAAGTCAGGTGAAGTGATAGTAGGTACCTGACTTGGCAAATCCAAAGCTATGCATATGGTATCAATGAAAACATGAACATTGAAATTCCCATATTTATGATAAAATATTCTTCCTAGAGTACTACTAAATAAATTCAGGGCCAATTTTAAAGCAATGCATGATCTTCATAGGTCTTTTTCAATTGATTTTTTTTTTCACTATGGAATTGAAATTCCACGTTTATATTTAGTTATTTCACACAATTCACATACAAACAACAGATGTAGGAGGAAACAGTTGAGCAAGAATGACAGCATCACCTATCACCTATCACGTACCATGTACTTTAGATTTATGATTCCATTTAATTCCATTATCCTTAACAAAGTATAATTCCCTAGCAAATACTTCTTACTCGCTTAACAAGAACCAGGCATATGTGTCACGGACAGAGAATCAAGTAACTTCCTCAGCAGAAGTAAATTGGGAGGGTGTGTGTTTCTGATGTGTAGGAGGAAGTCACTGTTTTTCATTTTGCACTTTAAAGTGAGGATTATGTTTTGATATTCAAAATGATGATCAATAAAGTTATTCTGCATCACCTTCACCTCTCCTTTAAAATCAGCCAGGGGTACAATATTAGCTATATGACCTCAGAACACTGATGTACTTTTCAGATCCACACAGTCCATTTAAATTAAAGCTCATTTCTGAGTTATAAGCTAGTAAAAGATGGACAGTTTTAAAGCTTCCTCATTTTTTGCCATAATAATCTGATCCTTTGTCTTGCTCACATGCTGGTCAATTAGCTGGTTTTGTCATAGAAAACTGTAGATTTTTAATAATGACTCTACATTCCAATACAATGAAATGGTTCTTTGATGATGTAATGGTTCTTCTGCTCAAGTTCTGTGTGAGAAGGACATGGTATAGTCTGTGTGTGCAGCACTGAGTCTGGGTTTAAGTCTCAGTTAAGGGACACAGCTGTGCACATTCACCCCAACAGTCCGTTTCCTTCTTTCCAGGAGATACCCCCTCTTCCTCCAGAATTGCTCACTACAAATCCTCTTTGTAAATTACCATAGGCCAAGAAAAGATGGAGCCTGGTCCTCTGAAAAACTCTGGAAGAACTTACAGAGTTGGTCAAGCACTCAGCAAATAGCCTGTCTAAGTAACTTTCTCATCCCCTACATCAAATCCTCAGTGGTTCTCAGACAATAGTTAAAGCCAATATTCATTTTATATTTCCTTGGCAAAAATTAACATTCTACTATTCATCTGGACTTGGACTGTGATACTGATGAAGGTGAAACAAATAAAAAGTTCAATAATTAAAGGAAAGCCAATACATTTTAGGGATGGTGTGTTTGCTTTTCACACATGCTCATAAAGGGCATTATTCATTCTGCCTTCTCAATTTTCAATCCAAAGCAAGCTTTTCTTCCCTAATATGTTCTTAGCTAATTAATCTGCTTCTTACTTCATTTTAGAAACAGAAGCAATCAGATTAAACCTTCCAAAAGTTTCCCCAGCCACATGGACTAACACAGTAACAGCTGTGCCAAAAACCTCTGCCATCACTTCTGTTATTATGGATGAGCTGTCTGTGTTCCCAGCTTAGGCTAAACCCTTCCCTCATGGACAGAATCCCATCTCCTCTGGACTGTGCAAGGACATGGTCCAATTGCTTGCCTTTTCTTTCCTCATCAATTATTCCCTTTCTACCAGATCATTTTCATAAATGTGAAACCACAGTAGAATGTCTCTAAATAAAATAAATCAAGGGGAAGTCTACATGCTTTTGAAGGAAGCAACATACCCACCCTGTTTCTGATAATCCCCAAACGCCACGAGTAGTTACTGTGTTTATTTTTTACATGCCTCCTAAAATATGTAAGCATGTGTACTGTACGTACAATATATGGGCTGCCATTGAGAAATAAACCGCATAACAGGACCTAGTGACAGCACAGAAGGTTAATGATGCAGAGTAAATGTTTTATTTAATTCTACATTTCCCCTCTGTGTTGCCTAGAAAAAAAGTGGTGCATTTGCTTCTAGATTTAAGCTATTAGAAAGTAGGTATTTAGTTTGTTTTGATTATGAGATAATTGTTGGAAGTAAATTATAGACTTTCTTAGTGCCTTTTTTTAAGCAAAAGATTAACATGTTATTGATCAGTTAGTGAAATAATAGGAGAAAGACATATTAAAATTTGCCTTGTAGTCAAAAATGACCACTTTTGAAGTATTCACTTTTGAAATTATTTTTACATTTCAACTCTTTAATATCATTTTTATTGATGTTATTTATTTTCTATATACATTAAAAATAAATATCTCAAAATCAATCACAATGTACACAATTTAAAAATAGTTGTGTTTTTATGCATTTAAAAACATTGGAGAATCTGGAGAGGACCTAGACACCCTGCTCAAATGTGTAGCCCATGGGTTGCTCAATCTTCAAGTGGGTGCCCTAGTAAAGGAAGCAGGGGCTGTCTCTAACCGTGAACTCAGTGGCTGGCTCTTTGATCACCTCCCCCAGGGGGACATACCCTGCCAGGCCACAGGACAACACAATGCAGCCAGTCCTGATGAGACCTACCTGATAAGCTAGAATCTGATAGAAGGGGAGGAGGACCTCCCCTACCAGTGGAGAAGAGGGAAGGGTCTCCAGCCTGGATACAAAGTGAATAAATTGTAACAAATAATAAATAAATATAAAAAAATTGGAGGATGTGAACAAATTTGGGTTGAGTGCTTTCTTGCTTTAGATTGGATATCAGTAACTTTTTCTTAACTACGTTGTACTCAGAGTTGTTGTTCTTATTACCAAGAGCAGTTATTAATTCAGTGCCTGAACAGAGAGAGCAATAGCAAAAGCTAATATACCAAAATTATGCCACTGACTGTTTCATTTCTTTTTAAGGAGACATAAAGATTCTTAACTTATAATGGATGATTTTAAGACAGAACATTTTTCCCAGACTCAAATTTGTATAAATTCCATTACAAAGAATAAACACAACTTAAATGAAATCCATTTTATTCCTGTTCTTTTGATTACAAATCCATTTACCATTAGTTTCTTGAAAAAATATCATTTATCAGAGTGGGAAGTGGCTAAGTAGGTAAAAGTGTTTCATGTGCAAGAGTGAGAACGTGAGTTTGAATTCCCAGAACCCATGCAAAATTGAACTCACAGCATTAGTTCTGTAATCCCAAACACCTACTGGGAAGGTTAGAGACAAATAACAGCAGAATCTAGAAACTCACAGGCAAGCTGGTTGGGATAAACTACGTGAAAGCAAGAAAAGAGACCCTGTCTTAAACAAGTTGGAAGGCAAGTAACAGTGACTAATGTTGTTCACTGACCTCCCAAGGGCACATTAGCATGCGTGTGCTCTCTCACACACACATATCATACATACATCACATACATACATCCGAACACACGAGTTTACAACAATTAAGTAAAACCATTTTTTAAATGACCATTTTATCATAAAATATACCAACTTCATTAACTCTTAAATGGTGTGTCGTAAGCAATGAGAGTCTTTACTCCTTGGCAGGGAGTTGGGGTGTAGCTGATACAATGAGGTAAAGTATTGTATTGTTCATCTTGCCGACTTGAAGTTTGGCTACAAGATTTGTTTTTTAAATATTGATTCTTCATGTTATTAGCATTATAAAAATTGCAGGATTCACTGTATTTTTAATTGGTAAGTGACTGAACCACTCTGTTTCTTGAAGTTCTCTAATAGAAAGTGGTGATAATAATAGAATGTGCTCCTAGAACAGCTGTGATGGTTAAACGACTTAATAAGAGGAATAAGGGTGAACCTGTGCTTAGGAAATACAAAAGCAGCTGGGAAAGGCAAAAATTTATATATTTATATAATGAATCTAGGCGTTTCTCTGTTCTCCTTTCCCATCTCCTTTTCTTGTTCACTAAGAGTTTTCTTCCCATTATGGCCTATTACTACTATTATGGCTTCGTTAGCAATCAAATAACCATCTGAATGTAATTACAGTTTCTTAAGCTGTCACAGCAAGGAGGTTATTTATTAGGGCAAGGGTCACTGTGGAATATAACACCCCCTCCAACAGCTGTTAACATTTAGTTATCTGTCAGAGAGAAAGAGAGAAAGAGAGAGAGAGAGAGAGAGAGAGAGAGAGAGAGAGAGAGGTTTTGTGAGCCCTTCTTTTATCCATAATGAAATGTGTAGTAAAATTTTAGTTCAGCAACATGGCTATTCTGGCAAGGGATCACATCCAAAGACCTAGGTCTGTGTGATCCATCTGAATATAGACTTGCCAATAGTACACATCTATAATCACTCTGGCCAGAATTTAATTCACACCTTTAATCTCAAACAATGATGTCTAGTGGAGAGGCAGACAAAGTGATGAATCAGAGAAAGATTTTACAGAATGACCAGAGACATGGCTTGCCCAAGAGCAGAATATATAGGAAAGAGAAGCTACTTCAAAGTAGAGCAGAGAGAGAGAAAGCAGGGTTCATGAAGATAGTGCAGTTAAGTTAGGGAGTACAGTACAGTTCAGTGCAGTTCATTTGAATGTAACTGAATCCCTAAAGATCATTTTGTGGAGTTCAGAGGCAGTTTTTCCAAGCAGAGCAATTTAGTGAGAAGCCAAAAGAAGACAGTTTGATTAGCTTGACGAGGACTTTTGAGCCAGAACAGCTGAGATGAACCAGACAGCCAGAATTCAGAAAGAACTAGAAAGTGTAAACTTATTCAGCAGTAAGCTTGCAGTCTGAAAGCATTCTAGACCTAGGTTAGCAGACAGAGCTAGAAGTTGAAGCCTTCACAATGCAAGCTGCAGAAGTTTAGATTGTATGGAGGCTAGAAGCTTCCAGGAATCGTCCTAGAGATAGATAGAAATGCTCTGGGCTCAGCCCAAGTCGTGTATTCACAAAACTTGGGTATAGCACTTATCTCAGCCCCTCATCTGAGGAAATAAAAACTACATTTAAAATATGATGATGGTTCTAGTCATGTAGATGTCTTGTTTGGCCAACCACAGCTGGGTTGAGTTTTGATCAGTACAATGATCATGATATATCCACAAGGTATCTTTTTATTGTATATCTTAACATCCTTTGACTGCCACAATTTTTCTGTGCCCCTTGCCCTTCTCTGTGATATTCCTGAGCCTTGGAGGAGATTTAGCTTTTCTACTTGGAGATGAACAATCCAACAGTCCAATATTACTTGTTCTCAGCATATTGACCAATTAAGGGTTTTTGAATTAACCATTTTCACTGCAGTGAGAAGCTTCTCTAATGAAGGCTAGGTAGAGTGCTAATCTATGGGGATAAACAAGAGTATTTACAAAGCAAATTGACAAGTTTATCACTTAGGTTTATGGAACCAGACATGTGTTTCTTCTTTTGAAATGGATCTTAAATCAAAACTGGTTGGTTACTCATAACAGCCATGCCCCTATTGCAGTATAGGACATATTTTTGCTGACATGTCATTATTGTGACTCCCAAAACTAACAAATGAATAAACGTGATAATGACAGTAACTCTGGCACAGTGAGATCTGGCCACTAGACAGGAAGCTTTCAGCTCAGTTGCAGTTAAATTTATCTACTACCTTTGACCAAAATGTTTGGTATCTTTAACAATACAATCTCACAATCAAATTCTGATGGGCAGTCAAGATCAATATCAGTAGGCTGTATTATCTGGAAGGATTTGGGATCTCCTTGATCAATAACTTTTAGAGAATATCTTATATCTGAGACTGGCTTCGGGGAAAAACACTGTCCATTACCAGTATATCCATTCAAGCATCTTTTCCTTATTTTGAAGTCTCTGACTCCTAAAGTTAAGCAGGTTAAACAAAAACTGTCAAATCCCAAGCAGGATATCTTATTCACATTCCAGTCTGTGCACGATGTCTGACGTTCAAAAGCAAAAGCAACATAACCCAAATGATGTGCTGTAATGAAAAGGTATGCAGAAGCTGGAGAGACATGGTAAGCAACAGGAACAAATAAATGACAGAGCTTTTGGGATGAGCAGACAGACAACATAAATTACAGAGCAGACTGAGGGAATGCACAGGCAATGCCTGGCCAAACCAAACACCCTATGAGAGAGTGCCGAACCCTGACACTATGAAGGAGACTCTGCAAAAGCCTGACAGAGCTGTCCTCTGAGAGGCACTACCCAGCAGCACCTCAGAACAGATGCAGAGACTAACACCTTGGTTGATGCATAGGGCTTCTTATGAAAAAGTGGGAGGAAAGAGAAAAGGACATAGAGATTACAGGAGCTCCACAAAAAGGTGAGCAAAGTCAACTGACCTGGGCCCAAAGGGGCTTGCTGAGACTGAAACATCAACCAAGGACCATGTATAAAATGGACCTACCCCCCTACAAAGATGTAATCCGATGCCCAGCTTTGACTTCATGTGGGAAGTGGGGCTGCACCACACAAGGACTTACTTGCCAGCTTTTTGATCACTTTCCTCTGGCAGGACTGTGCTTTGTAGAAAAAAGGAGGGGGGAAAGGAGAGGGAGGAAGGGTAGAACTTGAAGAGGAGGACAGATGAGGCTACAATAAGAATGTAAAGTGAGTATGTACCATGTGTGTCTTTCTCCTTCTGGGTTACCTCACTCAGGTTGATCATTTCTAGATACCACCATTTGCCTGCAAATTTCATGATTTCCTTGTTTTTAATTTCTGAGCAGTATTCCATTGTGTAAGTGTACCACAATTTCTGTTTCCATTACTGTGTTGAGGAACATCTAGGTTGTTTCTAGATTCTGGCTATTACGAATAAAACTACTATGAACATAGTTGAGCAAATGCCCTTGTTGTACACTTGAGAATATTTTGGATCTACACCTAGGAGTGGTAGCTGGATGATGAGGAAGCACTATTCCTAATTGATTAAGAAAGTGCCAGATTGATGTCCAAAGTGGTTGTACAAGTTTACATTCCCACCAGCAATGGAGGAGGGTCCCCATTTCTCCACATTCTCTCCAACATGAGTTGTCACTTGAGTTTTTGATCTTATGCATTCTGATGGGTGTAAGGTGAACTCTCAAGGTTATTACCACCCCCCTCCTTTGGGGGCCATATCGATTTATTTATTTTTTAAATTAAATTTTTATTTTATATTAATTACAGTTTATTTAGTTTGTATCACAGCTGTAGCCTCCTCCCTCATTTCCTCCCAACCCCACCCTCCCTCCTTCATCTTATTCCATTCCCCTCTTCAAGTCCACTCATAGCGGAGGGCCTCCTCCCTTTCCATATTACCATAGATTATCAGGTCTGATCCAAACTGCCTGCATTGTCCTCCTCTGTGGCCTGGCAAGGCTGCTCCTCCCTTGAGGGAGGGGGGTCTAAGAGCCAGCCACTGAGTTCATGTTAGAGATAGTCCCTGTTCCCCTTACTATGGAACCTGCTTGGATACTGCCATGGGCTACATCTGAGCAGAGGTTCTAGATTATTTCCATGCATGGTTCTTGGTTGGAGTATCGGTCACAGAAAAGACCCTTGTGCCCAGATATTTTGGTTCTGTTGCTCTCCTTGTAGAGCCCCTGTCCTCTCCAGATCTTACCATCTCCCCCTTCTTTCATAAGATTTGATTTGCATTTCCCTGATGAGTAAGGACCTTGAGCATTTCTTTATGTGTTTCTCTGCCATTCGATATTCCTCTATTGAGAATTCTCTGTTTAGCTCTGTACCTCATTTTTTAATTGGATTACTTAACATGGTATATACTCACTTATAAGTGGATATTAGTTATATAATATAAGATAAACATACTAAAATGTATGCTCCTAAAGAAGCTAAACAAGAAGGAGGACTCTAGGGAAGTTGCTCAATCCCCACTCAGAAAGCAAATGGAATGGACATCAGAAGATGGAGAAAACAGGGAACAGGTCAGGAGTCTGCCTCAGCGGTGCTCTGAAAGACTACCCCACAGGGTATCAAGCAGAGGCTCAGACTCACAGCCAAACTTGTGCAGAGTGCAGGGATCTTATGAAAGAAGGGGGAGATAGAAAGACTTGGTAGGGGCAGGAGCTCCAAAAGGAGACCAACAGAATGGAGAAATCTGGGCTCAGGGGTCTTTGCAAAGACCGATACTCCAACCAAGGACCATGCATGGAGATAACCTAGGCCCCTTGCTCAGATGTAGCCCATGGCGGCTCAGCCTTCAAGTGGTTCTCCTAATAAGGGAAGCAGGGGCTGTCTCTGACATGAACTCAGTGGCTGGCTCTTTTGATCACTTCCCCCTGGGGAGAGGGCAGCTGTACCAGTCCACAGAGGAAGACAATGCAGCCAGTCCTGATGAGACCTGATAGGCTAGGGTCAGATGGAAGGGAGGAGGACCTCCAGGTCAGTGGACCAAGGAGGGAGATGGGAGAAGAGGGAGGCAGGGTGAGATTGGGAGGGGGTGAGGGAGTGGGCTACAGCTGGGATACAAACTGAATAAATTGTAATAATCAAAAATAAATTATTTATTTTTTAAAAAAATGTAAAGTGAATTTTAAAACATTGAAAACTCTATTCTGATGGAAAAAAGTAAATAGCATGCAAAAACGAATGCTTGATGTAAGTTGAAAGATGAATTTAGCATTAGTTGTAGATTAAGAAATAAATCAGTGAGCTCAAAGAAACATAAAGAGAAACTTCAAAACTAATGTGCAAGAAAAATAAAGACATGAATAAAAAAGGAGACATAAGAAGAAAATATCCTTGGGATAATTAAAAATGAAGAGAATTCAAAACCAAAGAGAAACTACTTTGGTTTTCTCAGGACTAGTAGCAAATCCTAAGAAAAATTTAAAAACACACAGATCAACTATGAAATTACTCAAAAACATGATTACCTTAGTACTAGTATCTTAAACCCAAGCTCCTGAAAGCCAATGATACACAGAAAATCTTTAAAAAAAATCTAGAGGAAGAAAACTTACGTTACATATGTAAATTAAGAGGACTTTGCAGCCTGGCCTAAAGATACCTGATATCACAGGTTAAGAAGAGCTGTTCTTCAGGCCTGGCTGCAGAGTCCTCCTCTGTGGCCTAGAAGGGCTGCTCCTCCCTCGGGTGGGGGGGGGGCAGTCAAAGAGCCCGCCATTGCTGAAGATACCTGCTAAGCTAGGGTCAGATGAAAGAGGAGGAGATCCTCCTCTATCAGTGAACCTGGAAAGTGATAGGGAAAAGATGAGGGAGGGAAGGGTGGGATTGGGAGGGAACAAGGGAGTGGGATACAGCTGGGATACAAAGTTAATAAACTGTAACTAATATTAAAAAATAAAAATTTGATTAAAAAAGTATGTGGATTTATTTTACATTCCCATGTGTGACAAGGAAGGTAGAAGAGAGTACACTATGTAGCTTTAAATGCTGAAATATTTTTATGTGGATAAATTTTTCCTTGTATAAAAGGAGGTCCTAACAGAAATAGAATGATGTTAACTCTGGTGTCATTTCTCAACTACTGTGTTAAGTTTTCCCTTTCTTGTACAGCTTGGAATAATTAAGATATTAGTTTAGGAAGTGTTTAATATTCTCTACTATGCTCGGATTCCTAGAGGCAAGTATTAGAATTGAAAACTCTCAAAGTACTGTTCCCAGAGGCATTAATTCTTCAAGGCCATTGCAATTGTTACAGCAACAAGTCCTGAATGACATTTTATTATTGAAGTATGCCTTTAATTATTTTAATTGATAAGTCACAAATACTTTATAATATCTAAAATTCTAATTCTATTAACTTTAAGTACTCAAGGTAAACAGAGATTAATGACAGTATTCAGAAATGGAATACTTGCAGTATGAGAGATGTAGAATGGAGTTTTTATGGGCGTAATAAAGCAGTGACTGTTTCGTGTAACTAAATATCAAAATAAATAATACAAACCCATATGCAAATACACATCACATATTATATATCATCTATATGTCACTCAAATTGATCTGACTGATATTTGTAGAATAAACAACAACAATATAGTTCACATTCACTTCAAGCATGTATGAATATTCACCATTATTGTCAAGCATGCAAGAGGACCTGAAATCAATACATCATTTTCCTTCTCAAAAAATTATATATAATGGAAAGCTGACCATCCTCCAGTTAGATGACTTCTCACCCATGGATGTGTAGGCAGCATTAAATGGGCTTAGTGAGTTGTAAACACACACACACACACACACACACGACATTGGGATAGCCTAAGTGGGGTAAATCCAGGAGGGTATAAAGTGAAGACTGGTTATGATAATGTTTATTGTATATGCATGAAATTCTTTTTTTATTTTTTAAAATTTAAGGGTTTTTATATATTTATTTATTCCAATTTATTCACTTTGTATCCCAGCTGCAGCCCTCTTACTCCTCTCCCCCCAGTCACACCCACCCTCCCTCTTCTCCCCTTATGCCCATTTCCTAGTCCCCTGATAGGGGAGGACCTCCTTTCCTTCTATCTGACCCTAGCTTACCAGGTCTTATCAAGGATGGCTGCATCATGAAATACTTAAAGGCTAAAACACAATAATGGATAAAACCCAATACAATTAAAATGTCTTTCAATAAATTCATCTTTGTTTCCTAAAAAGAAATAGCTATGAGCATAGACTACATTCTGTACCATAAACTATGCACTGATGAACATAAAAAGTCAATAAGCATTATTATTCTAGAAAGTTTGCTCTCAAAATAAAAGTAGAACTAAATTAGAAAAAGACTGGAAATATTCCTCCCAATTCTTGATTCGCTAGCTTCAAACATCTAAAAACAAATAAGGAAATATCAGGTTATTTGAAATGAAACAGTTTTAATTATAAAAATTCATAAGTGTTAAAATAAAAAGTAACCTACAAAAAAATGTGTTGGGTTCAACAAAAGCAGTACAAAGAGGGATAGAAAGAATATAGAAATGTATTATATGTTTTTTCTTTAATGTTTCAAAGTCTCAATTTCCTCTTTTTTTTTTTCCTTTTTGTTTGTTTTCAATACATTCTAATCATAGTATGGAAGAATTTCTAATTTAAACCTAAAAAATTCTTAATCTGAAAAGAATAAAAATTGATCAGAAATCAATGTAATTATAAATAGAAAACAATGTACAACATAAACAGCAGCAAAACCAGAAACTGATTCTACACAAACATGAACTCAGTTGATACATTTTAAATCAAAGTGCTCCAAAAGACATAAGACACACATAAATAATATCAGAAAGGAAATATCTACTACTACAAGCCTGAGGATGATCAAAGTGCTCCAGGAAGATTCTGTTGATCCTTCCGCGTGATGCAATTTGTTAACCATGGAGATGGACTGATTACTTGTAAGCCAGAAGACATGGTGCTGGGAGCATACCTTACTGGTTTAAAAATTATATGTATGAAGTACTGCGAATGGAAGGCAAAAAGACCCATTACGAATTTACATAATTTTCCTGAAAGTGACAAGAAAAGAGCAAGCCTAACTGAGTTTGAAAGTAGTGTCTTTAAGAAGGAAGGCAGAGTGCAGAGAATCTTAGGAAAGAAGTGGGAAACAGTAAGATCAGGAGAGGACAGAAACTCCACAAGGAGAGCAACAGAACCAAAAAATCTGAGCACATGGGTCTTTGCTGAGACTGATACTCCAACCAAGGACTATGCATGGAGATAACCTAAGACCCCCGCACAGATGTAGCCCATGGCAGTTCAGGATCCAAGTGGGTTCCATTGTAATAGGAACAGGGACTGTCTCTGACATGAACTGATTGGCCTGCTTTTTAATTACCTCCCCTTAAGGGGGAAACAGACTTACCAGGCCACAGAAGAAGACAATGCAGCCACTCCTGATGAGACCTAATTGACTAGGATCAGAAAGAAGGAAAAGAAGACCTTCCCTATCAGTGGACTTGGGGAGGGGCATGCATGCAGAGGGTGGAGGAAGGGAAGGATTGGGACAGGAGGAGGGAGGGAACCACAGGGGGGATACAAAGTGAATAAAGTGTAATTAATAAAGAATTTAAAAAAAAAAGAAGGAAGGCAAAAGAACCTACATACAATATCACCCCTTACAGGACAGGCTTTCTACAGAAGTGTGATTTAACAACTCCAGTATAACTAGTCATGCATGCTGGAGTTGGAAAAGTACATTTTTAAAATTTTTCAGGTTTTAAACTTGCAGGGGAAATTTACAGGGAGCCAGAGGAAAAAAGAGCAATATGCTTTGCTATTAATTAGCAGTGGATGTTCCCTGATACGTGATGGTTTGTTTAGTATGGATATGGCTGGCTACACATAGATTTATTAAAAACAGAAATGCAATTTAGTGCCCATACCTATAGCTTTTCTTCATCAGAAACGCAGATTCATTTTAGAAGTTAGTACATTTGTTCAGAACAAACACATAATGAAAACATTTTTATCCCACATAACATCTCTGTTGATATGTGTAAAATATGTATTTGCCATATTGCACAAATAATTATAATTAAGCAATTATAATCTTTTCTGTGTCACAATATTAGAGTATTTTTATGTTGATAAGAAAAAGATTAAATTTCAAAATGACATTAAGAATATAAACAGAGGTAATATGCTAACAAATTAAAGATTTTTTTGTTATGGCATTTCTGTTCTACAACAGATACAATTTTCTTTGAACATATTTCACGTTTCTACAAACATACCTGTACTACAAATTTAAATTTTTATGTGTTCTTTTGTAAGGAGCAAGTAATTACCATAGTAAAAAAATAGAAAAATTAGCATTCGAGGATATTTATAACTAATTAAATATTTGAGTAAATACACATACCACATCCAAAATATATTTAAATGTTTAAAATGGATTCCTACTACATTCCAATCTAATGTCATTAATTATCTCAGTTTAAAAACAATAGGCCCATAGTGAATAATATAATTACATCTTTAAAGATATCAGTGAAATATGAAGATAATTTTATTGGTCCCTAATAGCAGTCAGTGTATTATCTCTTTTAAATATGCTTGTTTATAAAAAGCAAAAGGCACTTGACCACAAGATCTTTGTCATTGAATTACTGGATCAGACTAGCTTTTGAGACAAGTTCTCTCTATGTAGCCTAGGTTAGCCTTATATGAACTTGTGGTCCTCCTCCTTAAGCTTCCAGGATTCTGACACTCTCAGCATGTGCCAGAATACCTATCTTGTTTAGGTTGTTTTTCATGTTAACATTTACCCCAGGGTATACAAAAGAGAATGAAATTGAAGTTTATCTCAGCACTACAGACCAAACAGAAGAAAATTTAAATCCACTGGATAAAATTATATTTATATTTCTGAAAATTGGGAAACATTTTTGGCTTTCTTTATAGTATGAAACTGGATTTTCATTTTCATTACAGTGATATGGTATAAGAAGGTCTATGCACACGGAGAAGCCTCTTGATTTGGTTTTGATGATACTATTGAGCACTGGATGAGTCTTCAGTCATTTTGTCATCTCTTAAATGTTTGTAAGAATTTCAGCATGATGCTTAAACACGAGAATCAGCCATGAGAAACTGTGTATGCGGATGACATTGAACTTCCAACAGGACTTGGAGAAATAAGGCAGTGTCATTCCCTTATACAAGTACAAGTTGTTACCTTGTACAACTCCAGTTACCTAGGTACTGTTTAGGGATGGTACTAAATAAAGCTAAAGAAAGAGTTAAAAAAAAAAAAAAAAGAATTTGCCACACAGCCCACATCCCACATTCTATTTGTTTTTCTGGGTTTTTGTATTATTATTATTTACTTTTAGAGATAATATCTTTCTGTATAGCTCTGACTCTCCTGAAGCTCTTTATGTATACCACACCTGGTCTAGACTACTCACAGAGATCTGCCTGCGTTTGCTTCCCTTTCTGGTAATTCTTAAAACAACCCACATTTTTTAGTTTATGAAGTTAAGACTAAATTACAAAAGCTCCATGTCTTTCTTTCAGCTCATGTTGCATAACAGTGAATGAAAAGCAATTAATGCCACCTGTTTCTCATGCCTGGGTACAGTTGCATCTCTCTGCCCTTTATTCCCCTTCTCTATCTTAATAACAGTATCATTAGTTCCATATAAATAACCCTTCCACTAAATCACTTTAGACAAACTGACAATACACCAAATGCTCATTATGGAAAGGATATAAACAAAATGCCAAACATAATTCCAGAACTAACTATGGTAATGTGTATGAGCTATATTAGAGACAACAGCACCAATTAGTGTTAGGCAGACCTTTCTGGAAATCCAGTGCGTGCAATAGTGTGGTGTCTCCTAACTAAGGAACAGTTATAAAGCAAAGGAAAGGGTGTGGTCAAAGCATGCACATTGCTTAGAAATTGTCCAGCACAAGCCTCTGTTGTTTAAAATATGAGCTATTTCAATGTGAGATACTTCAATATGATACTCAATGCACTAGAATTATTTTTCTTCCTTTGCACTCAAATTACAAGTAAATAATTTTTACCCTGGTTTCAAATTACTCTTTATACTTAGTTTAACACATTTGTCCAGCCCTGTTACACTTACTTCTCTTGTGAATTTATTAATGCCCTAGATACCAGTGTGGCAAGAAAGTCATGGCAAAATCACAACTAGAAGCTAATAAGATTGTTTGTACTACTCCTGAGCTCCTAAAGATCATGGTTTCATGCTTGAGCACTGAGAACACATCTTAGATGTGTTTCTGCATCATCCAAAGTATTTACAGTTCCTGGATGACACCAGTTTTAGCCTGTGGTTCAATCAAATATTAAAGAAAATCTGTAAATTCTAAAACATTAATTGTGGTAGTCATACTCACTTTCATTTATATGGATCTCAATATTTCACTTCTCATGGCACAAACGGTCAAGAGAGAAACTGATTTGACTCCTCCTTGTTCTGTGAAATGAGTTTGATGCCATGGGACTCTGGATGATTGTGTACTTATTTCCTGCAGAGCCACATTCTTTCCTAAGTAGAAGAGCCCATCTCTTTGGAGCAAATAGTAGACAAACCAATAAACAACCTCCAATTGAAAATTCTCCATCAGCGGGATATGCAGCATTGGCTTCATATCTCATCATTTTAGCCCTTTGGTGTGCTAAAGACCTAGGACTGTCTGTTTTCATACCAAGAGCACAGAGTCCTTCTGTATAGTTAAAGAAAACTGTTATGGAGCTTGAGATGCCAGGTGTCCATCAATATAAACAAATCAGTGTACATCCACTCTTTAGTGACACATTGTCATTTAGATACATTTCTTAATAAAAACCTACCATTTCTCTTTTGTTCAATGTTTAATCTAGGATTACAGGCAACACATATCCACATATACAGAAGCTTAACCGAACAAAAGTTATGTAGTTTTCCTCTGGCTGCTACTCAGAGTTCAAAACAACCTCCTTACCATCTATCAGTTATGCTAAAACCAATTTCTTCATTTTCACGTCACTGTAGTTATGGGTAACTTTCCTGAATCAAGCAACAAAAGTATTTTTAGTATGTCGATCAATAAACAGCATGGTCCTGCCATGAATATCTTCAAATTTTCCTCCATCCTGTAACATAATTATACTGTGTTGTGCATGGAGAAGAAAGATAATTAAACACAAAAAAAAAGTTTCTAAACAGATTTAGATGTAGAGCAATATATTTTTCTTTGTGATTAATGAAACTTTCTCTATGAAGTTTACAAAACACAGGTGTCTTTTGTAAAATTCTCAAGAATGTGAGTATCAATATATAATAAAGGTTGCATTAAAGGTTTGGGAGGCAGAGGCAGGCAAATCTCTGCATTCAAGGCTAGCTTACAGAGTGAGTTTCAAGACAGACAGGGCTACACAAAGAAACCCTGTCTTGAAAACAAACAAAAAACACTTACATAGAATTATAAGAAATTGTTAAGTGCTAGAATTCTATAGAACATTGTAGTGTTTAGTTAGACTATACTTTCCAAAATGCTTGTCACTCCTGAAAGCTAGGATATTAACTTAACTAATGATCCTTTAAATGGGTATGTAAAATATAATTTAAGCTACTTGCATCATGAAAAAGAGAGGCACCATTTGTTACTGCCAAAAATCACTGGCATGTAGAAATCAGAAAATCATTAGCCTTGATAGAAATAGCTTAATACAACAGGGAAGACATTGCATTATTTAGCACAGTTAAATGACAATTGATGCAAACACGAGTGAAGTGCGGGGGAAAGAAGAAACAATTTAGTGAATGATAAATTCTGTTCATAGTATTTATGCATGCAAAGGAATGGAAATCTTTGCTCATTAACCCAGGCACTTAGTTTGTGAGCCAAAATGCTTCAGGCTGTAGCCTTAATTGTCATAAATGTTTATCTCTATGAAAGTTTAATTTGGGCTTAAGGAAAAAAAATAGCATCCCAAGTGATGTATATGCTACTTTTTTTTTTTTTTTTTTTTTTTGGTTTTGTCTTCTACGTTCACCTAAGGTAGGTTACCAGAAACTTTGCATTTGGCTGTCACTGTCTACATGGTCTCATCAGATGCAGTTAGTTTTGTCTTTTTCCTTCTTTACTTTGCATTCATTTACATCTGTCAGCATTGTGCCTCATGGTGTAGTGTTCCGGGCATCCTCCATTAACCACTGCATTCTACAGCACAGATTTTTCAAAGCTGCTCAGTAGAGTGTCATACTGAGCTTTGCTCAATTTGAATGACACTTGTCAATGTGTTTTCTTTATTCTCTCGACTTTCTTCCTTTTCGCTTAATTCTGAAGATCCCAAGGCAAGATGACTTTGTGTTATCTATGTGTATTTGCTGATTATGAAACTATTTGGGAAATTAAATATTTTCCCATGATATAATCTATCCCACAGTGTACTTGTGATAATATGAGACTAGTAATAATCTGTTGCATTTAATGATTTATGACCTCATAAATACAGTTTAAAATGTACATTTGTCACAAATATGACACTCAAGGCAGACAAAATAAAAGATTACACCAAAGTCTGGATTAGTGGTCCAAATGAGTGAGCAAAAGACAGCTGCCCCACTGATAATTTCTATAACAACTTGGATAAGAATTTTTCAAAGCTGCATTCCTGATCCTTCTTGACCAACTGCCAGAAAGTTTCACCAATGCTTCAGAACTCTGGAAACTTCTTACATAACAATTTTGTGGGGTCATGTGTAGCTTATAAATCTCATGACCTCCCTTCGTTCTATAAATCTCATGAGGTTTCTGAGACTTATGACCTTCATTCCACTCTTACACTCTTACAGGAGAATGAGCTTTAATGTTTGAAGAAATGGCTTTGGAACATCTTTTGCCATATGTTTCTCCAGATGTAGGAGGCACAATCCTATCAACATTTTTCATATACTTCTACAAAAATATTGTCTTCTTTTTTCATATTTTGAAATTTAGAACTGATCCAAAATTCTACACTTTGGGCATAATAGTGAACAAGATTACAAAAATGATTACCTATATTGGCCTGGTAGATAGTATTTTATCATTTTAGTAAAAGGTTTTGTGGCTCAGTCAACAATGTGATATTTTACTTGAAATCTGTTTCATATTTAAGTTTTTCAATTCTCTTTTCTGGATGTCATATAATATTGCAATTTTGAATCATAAAATTAATACGAAACCTAGAAAATATTCATGGTTTATCAAACACTGATAAAACATAATTATCAAATTGAAAATAGTTTCACAGATAGGAAATTTCCATAATAACCAGACTGTGAATATTTAAGGATTTTGGGCCATACTGTAAATGTAGCAACTCTTTGAGGGAGAGAGAAGTATTCAAGGATGACAAACAAATGATTCTGTATGGCGGTATTGCAATAATATTCAACCATGAAACAGGTGTTCATGCAAGAATGACCTTTGGGCCATAGTTGCCAACTGCTGAAATAAACTAGGGTAGTTTTCAAATTTGAGAAAGCTATCATGGATATTGGTTTTACAAAGAACACTCAATGTAACATCAAATATCATTTTCTCAAAATTCCAACCGAATTTGAATATCAAATATTAATGTTTTGGTTGTCAAAATTCTATTACATAATAAATTGGATGGTTTACTTTTCTTTTATTAAGTTTAATTTGTGTTAACATTACCAATTTTTGTTATATTGTTCTTGAGTGAAGAGAGATTAATTTAAACATTTTTTGAATAATTATGAATACAAACTCTTTCAGTTCTCCCAGTAACCACTTTTTGTATGCTGGAATTATGAATCTACTACTCTGTTACTCTCTGTGTCCTATATTTATTGTTTTTTGTTTGTTTTGCTTGCTGTCTAAAAAAAAAAATACCTGTGTTGCAGAGTAATTTCCTTACTTTCAGTATACCGCTTTCTAAAAAAGTTTAAAATATATTTTCATTACTTTAAAAACAGTCAGCATAAAAAAATTTAAATGCTCTATGTGTAAAATGTTGCTAGTAAATGACTCATATCCTGAAATCTGAATTGGTAGGTGCTAACATACTTTGTCCATAATGATGTTGAGTAGTTATAAACTATGTTTCGCAAATTTATGTCAACAAATCAATATTGAAGAAACATAATAAAGAGGTCAAAGTCAAACAATCCTTTGTGTTAAAGAAAGTCTACATCCTGAGTGAGGCATCCCAGAAGCAGAAAGACCCACAGGGTATATACTCAATCATAAGTGGATACTAGACATACTAAAATTTGTACACCTGAGGAAGCTAATCAGGAAGGAGGACTCTGGCTAAGATGCTCAATCCACATTCAGAAAGGCAAAGAGGATGGACATCGGAGGAGGGAGTAAACAGGGAATGGGAGAGGAACCTACCATAGAGGACCTCTGAAAGGCTCTGCCCTGCAGAGTATGAAGGCAGATGTTGAGACTCAGCCAAACTCTGGGCAGAGTACTGGGAATCTTATGAAAGAAGTGGGAAATAGTAAGACCTGGAGAGGACAGGAGCTCCACAAGGACAGCGACAGATCCAAGAAGTCTGGGCACAGGGGTCTTTTCTGAATTTGATTCTCCAGCCAAGGACCACTCACAGAAATGGCCTGGAACCCCTCCACAGAGGTAGCCTATGGCAGTTCAGTATCCAAGTGGACTCCATAGTAATGGGGACAGGGACTGTCTCTGACATGAACTGATTGGACTGCTCTTTGATCACCTCCTCCCAAGGGCGTAGCTGCCTTACCAGGCGACAGAAGAAGACAATGCAGCCACTCATGATGAGACCTGATAGACTAGGATCAGAGGAAAGGGGAGGAGGACCTACCTTTTCAGTGGACTGGGAGAGGGACACGGGAGGGGAGGAGGGAGGAAGGTTCAGGGGGGATACAAAGTAAATAAACTGTAATTAATAAAAATAAAAAATAAAAGTAAAAAGACAATAAAAAAGTAAGTCTATATTAGAGAAAAAGTAGAGAATAACTTCCTTCTTAAGGTACAGCCAGCTTGACAAGTAGCCCCAAGCTCACATGATCTTTATATTTGCTGTCCATGTCCTACCCTGTAACAGGCACATTACCTAAAACCACTTACTAGATTTTTTTGTCAATATTTTTGCATTATTAGTGATCAAGCACAAGTCTTCAGAAACGCTGAAACAAAGTGGCAGTAATTCATACCACCAGCCACAAATTTTACTCCGCAAATGATGCAGTTTTGGTTATCAGAAATTAAAATTTTAATCTATCCTTTTTGCAATTTTAAAAATGAAATCAGAATTGAAGCATAATGTGGCTAATCTGTAATCTTAGATTTAAATGAAAAAATATAGAAGGGATCAATGTAGTTACAATAAATATTAAATTCTGATTAAAATGTGTTGTTTACTCTTTATATTTAAGTTCACTATTTTTATAAATTCTTTTATAAAATTCATACCTATGTTTATTCTGCTGTATGCAAAAAAATTGTTAAATAAAATTTAAGTGGATACTATAGATGTTTTATTTCCCTTGCTATATTCTATGAAACTTACATATTTTAAAAACTGTGTAAAATATTTTGTCATTTCTTTTTTTAATTAACTAATTTATTCATTATTAACTACAACATATTCACTTTGTATCCTGGCTGTGGAACCCTCCCTCGTCTCCTCCCAATCCCACCCTCCCTCCCTCATCTCCTCTTTGCCCCTCTCTTAGTCCACTGATAGGGGAGGTCCTCCTGCCCTTCTATCTGACCCTATCAGGTCTCATTAGGAATGGCTGCATTGTCTCCTTCTGTGGCCTAACAAGGCCGCACTCCCCAGGGGGAGGTGATCAGAAAGCCTGTCTCTGAGTTCATGCCAGAGAAAACATCTGCTTCCCTTACTAGGGAACCCACTTGGAAAATGTGTCTATGTGCTACCTCTGAGCAGGGGTCTTAGGTCCTCTCCATGCATGGTCCTTGGTTGGGTATCAGTCTCTGCAGGGTCCCCAGGGCCCAGTTTTTGTTTTGGCTCTGTTGGTCTCCTTTTGGAGTTTATGTCCCAAGAAGGGAGAGATTTTGTCATTTCTTCATGCAAATAAAAATCAAAGATTACACAATGAGTCTTCTAAGTGCTAATTCTCTATTTTTAAGTATTAGCTGTCAAAAGGTGGTCTGTTTAAAAGATTCATAGAATGCCTCACAGCTGGTGGTGTGTTTGTTGTTTTTATAATTAGTCCTACATGTTAGATATTTGTGTTTCCTAAGATTCCTCATAGCAATGTTGTGGAAGAAGTCATTCCTTGACATTCAGTTGTCCTGTCGTTAGCACTAGTTACAATTCCTGATAGGCTGATAAACACGTTAAAGGGAATTAAAAACACGAACGATCTAGCTAATCATGTCTATCAAGTCTTGCCAATTTCCAATGCAATCAAGTGCAAATCAAAATTTCCCTCTTTTGCATTATGTGCATGAGGAAACCACTGAGGGAATTTCAACATCCACCTGTACTGACTACTTTATACTTGAGATCTCTTGGTTGGCATATAAAGGTAATTCGACATGGCCTATTTTCCAGTGTATTCTGCAGGATTCTTTTTAAATGGAGGATAATATGGTTATTTCATGATGGGATGAGAAAATGAAAGCAATGCCCAGGGCATGTAGACCTTCTCCACTACAGGTGCATGTTGTCAGTGTCTTTTCACTTCAGAGTTGTTTACTTTACAAATGCATCAACATCATTAATACTGTGATCTTAGTGTTCAAAGCATGTAGGGAAAACCAGCCTGAGTTTCAAGCCCCAAAATATCAGTCAAATGGATCTTTTTTTTTTAATTTTTTTTATTATTTTTTTCTTTTTAGTTACATTTTGTTAACTCTGTGTCCCAGCTGTATCCCGCTCCCTCATTCCCTCCCCAACCCCACACTCCCTCCCTGGTCTCCTCCCTGCCCCTTTCCAAGTCCACTGATAGGGGAGGACCTCCTCCCCTTTCATCTGACCCTATTTTATCAGGTATCTTCAGGGCTGGCTGCAAAGTCCTCCTCTGTGGCCTAACAGACTGCTCCCCCCCGGGGGGGGGGGGGGGTGTCAAACAGCCTTCCCTTGAAATCCTGTTAGAAATAGTCCGGGTTCCCCTTACTTTGGAAAACTACTTGGTTACTGAGCTACCACGGGCCACATCCGAGCAGAAGTTCTAAGTTATATCCATAGATGGTCCTTGGTTGAGTGTCAGTCTCAGAAAAGACCCTGTGCCCAGATATGTTTGGTCCTTGTAGAGCTCCTATCCTTTCCATATCATACTAACTTCCCTTCTTTCATATGATTCCCTGCACTCTGCTGAGGGTTTGGTTATGAGTCTTAGTGTCTGCTTTGAAACACTGCTAGGTAGAGTCTTTCAGATGCCTTTTGTGGTAGACTCCTGTCATGGATCTTTAACACATTCTTCCATACCTTCTTTGGCTTCCTGCTTCTTTACTTTGTCTCCTTTTTTCTCCTAGAGAGGTTTCACATACACATATACAAGTCATGTATTTATAAAAATTCATAGGAACCAACTATTAGAAGGGATATGTGAAGTTTGTCTTTCTGAGGCTGGCTTGATTCTCTTGACACTATTATCTCCAGTTACATCATTTTGGTGGAAATGACATAATTTCCCCTTTCTTTGTAACTGAAAAAAATATTTTTTAATCCATTCCTCTCCACTGAACACCTAGACTAGTACAATAACTGAAGTCTTATTTAGAAATCTCTTTTCTATGCATATTTCTAGGAAACCTTCTCTACCACTACTTCCAACAGTTTTAGAGTTTTCAGGTCATACAATAATATCTTTTTTCCACTTGGAGATGATTTTTTTACAGAATACATTGTAATGATCCCATTTGTTCTCATGTCAATATTGAGTTTATTTACTCCTGTTTGTTAAAGAAAATGTCTTTCTCCATAGTACATTTTTATTTGAATTTCAGTATCTTTATTTTCATTCATTAATTTATTTATTAACTTTACATCCAATCACAGCCCCCTCAGTTCTGGTCCCAACCTCCTAGAAAAGATTGTCCTGAGTGATGTAACACAGACACAGAAAGACACTCATGCTATGTACTTACTTACAAGTGGGTATTAGCCATATAATACAGGATAACCATGCTACTATCCTCAGACTCAAAGAAGCTAAGTAACAAGGAGAGTCCAAGGGGAGATGCTTGAATCTCACACAGAAGGGGAAATAAAATAGACATCAGAAGCAGATGAATACAGAGAACTGAGTGAGGGAGGGAGTAGGGGGAGAGCACAGGTGGGAATTAGGTGTGCAGAGAGCGGAGATGGGAGGTAACAGGGTTCCACGGTGCATTTTTCGTATGTTTGTCCAAAATCGGAAGCTGTCAGGCTTATATTTGGGTCCTTTGTTATATTGCAGTGATATGTATCCTGGCTTGTGTCAGCATCATGCTGGTTTGTTACTATGGCTTTCCTAACAGAAGTTTTGAAGCTTGTCTCTATGCCTGCATCATATTTATTAAATTGTTCCATGACTTACAGACATTGTTGATTAAATCTATTGGTGATATTTACACATACTGGCATTTGAACATTTTGTATTGTAGTGTTCCTAGTGTACCTTGATGATGAGTTATTTGACAATTACCAATGTATTTGAAATATTTTAAAGTACCCCACAAGTGATGAGAATGTTAGCTAATCCTTTTCGACATGTTCAGTGTTCTTCTGTGGACTAAACTCACCCTTGTTTGTATCTTTCTCATTTTGTTTTGTTTTTAATTAATTAATTAAATACAATATATTCACTTTGTATCCAGGCTGTAGCCCCCTTCCTCATCACCTCACAATCCCACCCATCCTCCCTCTTCTCTCCCTATGCCAATTCCTTAATCCACTGATAGGGGAGGACCTCCTCCCCTTCTATTTGACCCTAGCCTATCAGGTATCATCAGCGCTGGTTGCAACATCTTCCTTTTTGGCCCAGCAAGCCTGCACCCCCAGGGGGACATGATCAAAGAGCTGACCACTGAGTTTATGTCAGAAGACAGCCCCTATTCCCCTTAAGGGATCCCACTTGGAAACTGAGAAGGGGGTCTAGGTCCTCTCCATGCATGGTTGGCGTATGGGCAGGGCTCCCTGGGCCTAGGTTGGTTAGCTCTGTTGTTCTCCTTCTGGAGTTCCTGTCCCCTCCAGGTCTTTCTACCTCCCTCTTTTTCCATAAGGATTCTGGCATGCTGCTCAAAGTTTGACTATGAGTGTCAGCATCTCCTTCGATACCCTAATAGGTAGAGTGTTTCAGAGGCCCCTGTGGAAGGCTCCTATCCTGTTCCTTATCTTCTACTTCCTATATCTTTCCTGTTTGTCCTACTGAGTAAGGTTTCAACCTGTTCCCTAGAGTCCTCCTTGTTGTTAAGCTTCTGTAGGGCTATAGACTTAAGTATGTTTGTCCTATATTATATGGCAAATATCCACTTGCAAGTAAGGATATACAATGTGTCTTTCTGGTTCTCAGGTACCTCAATCCTAGTTCCCACCATTTGCCTGCAAATTGCATGATTTACTTGTTTTTAATTGCTGAGTAGTATTCCATTGTGTAAATGTACCACAATTTATATATCTATTTTTCAGTTGCGGGACATCTAGGTTCTTTCCAGGTTCTGGCTATTACGAATAAAGCTGCTATGCACATAGTTGAGCTAATGTCCTTGTAAGTTTGAGCATCTTTCTACATATGCCCAGGAGTAGTATAGCTGGATCTTGAGGTAACAATATTCCTAATTTTCTGAGAAAGTGCCTCTCTCCCTTCTCTCACCATCCCCTATTCTTGAGAAAAGTGGAGCCCCCTTTCTCATACACCCCAGCTCGTCAAGTCACATCAGAACTGAGCATGTCCTCTTCCAGGGCGAAGTGATCAAATAGCTGGCAAGTGAATCCATGTCAGGTTCAGTCGCCTCTTCCCTTACTAAAAGGACCCACATGAAGCCAAATCGGCCCATCTGCTACATCTTTGTAGGGGGCGTAGTTCCAGTTCATATATCGTCCTTGGTTGATACTTCAGTCCCAGTAAGCCCCTCTGGGCCCTGGTTAGTTGGCTCTAATATTCTTCTCGTGGAGTTCCGGTCATCTCCAGGTCCTTTTCTCTTTTCTGTCAGTTTTCCACAAGACTCTTTACTCATCACCCAGTGTTTGACCTTAAGTCTCAGCATGTTTTTAGGTGCTGCTGGATAGTGCCTCTCAGAGAACAGCACTGTCAGGCTCCTGTCTGCAAGCTTAGCGGAATATCATTCATAGTGTCAGGGGTTGGCATTTTCTGAAAGGGTGGGTCTTTGGTTGGGTCAGGCATTGGTTGGGTATGCCATCAATCTCTGCTTTATCTGCTCTATCTTTATCCCTGCACATCTTGTAGACAGGGTAAATTTTGGGTCAATGTTTTGTGGGTTGGAGTTCCCCTTCTGCTACTAGATTAGTCTAGAGTGTCCTCTTCAGTCTGTACGACCTCTGTTACTAGGAGTCTCTGCTTGAATACCACTCATCTTCCTAAGAGCCTACCCTGACCTAGGTCTCCATCTTGTCCCAGAGATGTCCCCATCCTCAGTTTCTCTTTTCTTTATAGGTCTTTTGTCCTTTCATCCCTGCTCCCTCTAAGTCTGATCTCATCTTCATATCTCTCTTCTCCCCCTCTCCTACCTTGCTCCCTCTCTTCAACCACTACTTCTGTCTATTCTATTTTCTCTTCCGAATGAGATTTATGCATCAACCCTGAATCTTCTTTGTTATTTATTTTCTCTGGCCTGTGCCTTGTAGTATGCTTATCCTGTACTATATGGCTAAAATCCACGTATAAGTGAGTATATACCATTTGGATGTGGGTTATTCTACTCACATGATGATTTTTTTTTCTAGTTCCAGCCATTTGCCTGCAAATTTCATGATTTTTTTAATTGTTTTTAATAGCTGAGTAATATTGTGTAGTATTGAGTAATATTAAGTAGTATTATGCATTGTGTAAATGTTCCCCAGTTTCTTCCTCTGTTCTTCACTTGAGAGTCATTCAGGTTGTTTCCAGATTCTGGCTATTATAAGTAAAGCTGCTATGAACATAATTGAGCAAGTTTATAGCTAATATGCGCTTATAACAGAATACAAATCGTGAATGTCTTGCTAAGTCTGGGTTACCTCACTCAGGATGATCTTTTCTAATTCCACTATTGTCCTGCAAATTTCAAGATGTTATTGTTTTTTATTTGTTTTTGTTTATTTTATTTTTTATTTTTTTATACTTTATTCACTTTGTATCCCCCCATAAGCCCCTCCCTCTTCCCCTCTTGAAACCACCCTTCCTCCCCCTTCTTCACGCATGCCCCTCCCCAAGTCCACTGATAGGGGAGGTCCTCCTCTCCTTCCTTCTGATCTTAGTCTATCAGATCACTTCAGAAATGGCTGCATTGTCATCTTCTGTGGCCTGGTAAGACTGCTCTCCCCTCAGGGGGAGGTGATCAAAGAGCAGGCCAATTTGTATCGGAGGCAGTCCCTCTTCCCAATACTATGTAACCCACTTAGACACTAAACTGCCATGGATTACATCTGTGCAGAGGTTCTAGGTTATCTCCATGCCTGGTACGAGTATGGGTCTCTGGGAAGACCCCTGTGTTCAAATTTTCTGGTTTTGTTGCTCTCCTTGTGGGGTTCCTGTCCTCTCCATAACCTACTATTTCCCACTTCTTACAAAAGATTCCATGCACTCTGCCCAACAGTTGGCCAAGATGTTCTTGTTTTTAATAGTTGAGTAAGTACTCCATTGTGTGACATTATCCAGTTGAGAGTTGGGGGTATCCAGGTTGTTTCCAGTTTCTGGCTCCTACAAATAAAGTTGCTATGAACCTAGTTGAACAAATGTCCTTATGGTATAGTGGGCCATCTTTCAGGTGCATGCCCAGGAGTCATATAGCTGGGTCTTGAATTATAGCTATTCCCAGTTTCCTGAGAAACTGCCAGATTCATTTCCACAGAGGTTGTCCAAGTTTGTACTCCCACTAGCAATGGAGGAGTGTTCCCCTTTCTCCACATCCTCACCAGCATGATCTATCACTTGAGTTTTTTATTTCAGCCATCGGATGGGTGTTAGATGGAATCTCAGAATCAATTTTTACACTTCCATCTAATTACAGAGATGTATATTGTTAGTACCTACTCGTATGCATGACACTGTAAAATTACTTCCATGTCCATAAAACTTACTTCCTGAGAAAATTGAAAGGTTATATTTAGAGCTCAAATTTAACTGTTATATTTGTTTTTGTGTAAAATCAACTATTTTCATTTTTAACTTTGACACAATATAGAAAATGAAGTAATCTTGTGATTCAAAGCTATAAAAATATAAATAAATGCATGAACTATAGTACCTTTAAGATTGGTCCATTTCTGAAAATTTTACTATAATTTGTTTTTGTTTTTTTTGTACCACCATGCAGTTTTTGATACTTATTTGTCTTTAAATTTTGTGACTACTATTTGTTTAAGAGGCTCATGTTTCAAATTTGATGCATACTAATTTATTTAATAATAATAATAAAAAACAACTAACCTGAGATGTCTTCATTTTAATGCTTTATGTAACAGTTTATTTTCTTAAAATGACTTACAACTCTGTGTTATTGAATGAAATATATTATTTTTCTTGTTTGTTCTTTGAATTATTTGTGTTTTTATACATCAAAAGCTAATTCCAGGGGCTGGAGAGATGTCTCAGAGGTTAAGAGCACTGCCTGCTCTCCCAGGGGTCCTGAGTTTAATTCCCAGCCACCACATGGTGGACATGGGAAAAAGTTGAAGCGTTTTAGTTTCCATTTCATCTCCAAAACTAACATCAAATATTGTCATTACCTATTTTGTGTAGTTACAGCAACACAAAATAAAACTCTCTATTGAGAAAACTCAAGCCTGAAGTAGAGGTGAAGTGAATGGAAGGCCAAGAGGTTGCTTTGACTTTGATGTTGGAGTTCTAGTGTAACCCCAGCCATTGCGATAGGTGGACTGGTGAAGATTCGAGGAATAATTCCCTTGAAAGAGGGCAGGCTGCTTATTTGAAGACATCTAATGGAATTTGTGGGTATTTGATTGAAAAATACCAGAGACACCTACCAAATTACTTTTTTTTTAATTATTTTTAAAATCCTTTGAAAAGTCCACATCCCAAAGAAAATTTATTTAACTCTTTTTTTATTTCTTTATGGTTTTCTAGTATTGTCATCGCATTTTGAGCTTCACAATGTTCCAGATTCCAAGGGAAAATATATTTATTAGTATTAACATCATGTTATGAAGAGTTCAATTAATTTTCAATGCTTAGGCTAGCGTGTTTCATTTGGCAAATAACATTATCTTGACCTCTGAAAATACATAGTCCAATGGCACCACGGAGCAATCTGTCATTAGTTCAAAATCATGTAACAAAAACCCAATCACTTCTTACAGATTTTATTATAAGATAAATTTGGGATTATATCTAAGTGAATGCTAACATTCACTTTCCTTAAGGAAAGTGGTGTCAGAATATCAAGAACTTAGCCCCCGTAGGCCTGCCTTTCTTATCATAAGACATCTTTTATAGTTATATTTTCAGATGGTGTATGCTGTTAGACACAAATAGCAAATCTAAGAAATGTTTACAGACCACTATATATTTAAAGAATGACTGACGGTCTTCCTGCCTTCTATGGCATAAGCCCGGTAGGATTTTTTTTTTCCTGACATCATCAAAATCAATGCCATTTAACACACATTGTGTCCTAGATAACTCCAGTAAATGGTGACTTTTAAGTAACTTAGTTTCCAAGGTAAATAACATACATTTATGTAGGCAAACATGGGCATCAACAGAATTTTTTTTTCACACAATTTATGGTTTTCTTCTTATAAAAGATTAGCTTTTAGTGAGAACCAGTTTTTGTTGTGACATTGTAACAGCCAGCTAAAAGCATCAATGTGACATACAGCACGGGGGATTAAATGTCTACCAAGCAGTTTTGCTGTCCACGGTGCAGAAAGTCAGAACCCTGTGCTAACTTATTCCTGGATTCTCTTACTTTTGAGGAAGATACTTCATAATTGAAAGCTTCTTGAAACGGTATTCAGCGTTTGCATGAGTAATTTGTAATGGTAGGGGCTGACACTGGTTCAGTGTGGATGTCACCGTGTGTTACTGTGATACACAAATCCCCATGAGAAGTGTGTCCCAGGGGTGACCGGTAAAATGTGGCATAAGTAGTTTATTCAGATAATCGCTCACATCTGCATGAAATAATGGGTAGAAAGTGCCAAGCATGGTGTTGGCTCGTCATTTTGATTCTGCAGTGTATACATTTCTTTCTTCCATCTCTACTTCAAAGCACTGTGGGAAAAATCAATAGTCCATATAGACCAACATATCATAAATTCTTGATGCTTGAAAGGAGCAATTTCAATTTGCATACAATTTTCAGTATAAATTTAAATCTTATTAGATAAGCTTTAAGAAGTGTGGGTTGTGGGGGTATGTATGTGTGTGAATGTGTTTGTGTGTGTGTGTGTGTGTGTGTGTGTGTGTGTGTGTGTGTGTGTGGGCACGTGCATAAGAACAGAAGACCTCAGATTCCAAAAGGGCTTTTCAAATACCCTAGAGCTAGGATTACAAATACTGTGATCTAGTTGATATTGGTGCTAGATAATGTGCTCATGTCCTCTGCAAGAAGAGCAAGTCCTTTTAACTGCTGAGCCATCGCTTCGGACCAAGAGCTGTTTTATTTGCTTCCAGGATGGAAACTTAATTGCCTGCTATAGTGTGAGAAAGTTAAGGGAATTAAGAGTTCAAATCCAACGATTAAAACTTCTATCTTTGAGTATGATAAAAATAAAATGTCCAATAGTGAGTATTTTGAAAATAATGATCAAGAAAAAAAATTACACATGACTTTACTTGGGTCATGGTCCACGGATAACACTTTGACAAGAAATCATTTCTAATCAAGATTTAATAATTTACAAAACTTTTATCATGTGTTTGTTTTGATATAATTGAAATAGCCATGTCTTCCCTCATAGCATTGTAACTTTAAATTATTTTAATACCATGCGCCTCAGTTTGGGTTTCTATTGCTATGAGGAAACATCATGAGCAAAGGACAGGGTTTATTCAGCTCATGCTTCTACATCACAGTTCATTATTATTTTTTTGTATTTATTTATTTTTCTTATCAGTAACATTTTATTAACTCTGTATCCCAGCCGTGTCCCACTCCCTCATTCCTTCCCAATCCCACCTTCCCTCCCTCATCTCCACCGTGCCCCTTTCCAAGTCCACTGATGGGGGGGACCTCCTCCCCATTCATTTGATCCTGTTTTATCAGGTATATTCAGGACTGGCTGCGAAGCCCTTCTCTGTGGCCTAACAGGACTGCTCCTCCCTTGGGGGGTGGGGAGGTCAAAGAGCCAGTCATTGAGTTCCTGTTAGAAATAGTCCTTGTTCCCCTCACTCATGACCAAACCTTCCGCAGAGTACAGGGAATCATATGAAAGAAGGGGAGTTAGTATGATGGGGAAAGGATAGGAGCTCCACAAGGACCAAATATATCTGGGCACAGGGTCTTTTCAGAGACTGACATTCAACCAAGGACCATGTATGGATATAACCTAGAACCTCTGCTCAGATGTAGCCTGTGGTAGCTCAGTAACCAATTGGTTTCCCATAGTGAGGGGAACACAGTACATTATTAAAGGAAGTTGGAACAGGAACTGAAACAGGGCAGAAACACAGAGCCTGTAGCTGATCCAGAGGCCATGGAGGGTTGCTGCTTACTGGTTTGCAACTCGTGGCTTGCTCAGCCTGTGTTCTCATACTACTGTGGACCACCAGCCCAAGGATAGCACCACAAAAGCAGGATGACGGTCCGCCATCAATTACTAAAAGAAAATGTCCCCTACATGCTTGTCTACAGCCTGATCTTATGGAGGCATTTTATCTATTGAGACTCCCTCCTTGTGATGAGTCTAGCTTGTGTCAAGCTGACATTAAAAAAAGAAAAGCCAGTATAGCATGCATAACATAAACGCTTAAAGCATCAAAGGCCTTAAACTTTTTCTCATTGACCTGCCCCAGGTAACAGTTTCATCGATATCTCCTTCTGCTCTGAAGAACCACAGGCTCCAGTGGTCATGATTTTAACATGGCACTCCCACCACATTCATGAACTGATTATTTTCTGTATATTATAGCATGATTAAATATCTGAAAATACTTTTTAAAACCTGTATTAATTAAGAAAATTATATATTTAATATATATTATATAATCTGTAATATATAATGTTATTTTATATATGCTATGCTACTTATATGTGTATGTAGACAGATATCTTGATATTGACATAGATACAGCTAGAGTTACAGATGATAAAGATTTATAGAGATATATCTGTAAACATAACCACAGCCTATTTGCTGAATAATGTCATAGTCATTGCTTAAGGAAGAACATCTTCATTGATTTTGATTTTTTTCAGGAGCTCTGATTGATCTGTCTTCTTCTGAGGAAAGAGTCTGTCTTTCATGTGTACAAAACATCACATTTACTCTAACTCTCTCCATAACCACAAAACTCATATGCACAATCAAGCAGCATACACATCATTCTGTTGGGATTTATTCTTTAAAACAGTTTTGGCACTGGAGTTCTCAGGCTCAGCTGAAAGATTAGTGAGTGTTCTTTT
Source organism: Psammomys obesus (assembly GCF_907164565.1). Taxonomy (NCBI): domain Eukaryota; kingdom Metazoa; phylum Chordata; class Mammalia; order Rodentia; family Muridae; genus Psammomys; species Psammomys obesus. Next base: position 16,112,466 of record NW_026588752.1, on the reverse strand, counting down.
TCTTTCTATTATACATTCTCATTCATATTAAACATTAGGGGAAGTCTTTGCACATTTTAATTTCCGGTAATATTTAGCAACTCGAGCATATAGCATAGAAATTAAACGGGTTTATTACTATTCTTTCAAAGAGTATTTTATTTGTGACAGAATTATCAGTTAGAACAACCTTAATGATATTTCAACCCTGATATAATATCTGTTAAATTATGACTAGATAATTTGTAACCCCTGTAGCACCAAGAAAATAACTTTCAGATATTTTACCATTGAAATGTATTCATCAATCACAAACTAATCTTTTCATTAGTGATGTGATTCAAGTTTCAAAAGAGAGTGTAAAATCTTCAATAATATCCAGGCGGTAAAATGTGATTGAAAATCATATCAACATGCTTTGCCGTTGGTAATCTCCATGATAAAAATGCAACTGAAATGAGAAAGAAATCAACTTGATGACAGTGTATTTCCTCCTGATAATTTTTATTTTCTACGAACAATGGTTAATTAGGTGAAGAGCGTAGAAAACAGTGGTTTCTATTGCTACAGCTTAGCAGATTACCCACAAAGTTTAAAAATGTATTCAACTATATCTAGGTTTCTACACCTCAGAGGTCAGAGTCAGGAATGTTTAAATTTAATGGAAAAAAAACATGTAAGTTCTTATTTTCAATGAAAAATACTACAGAATGTTAATTTAGTAGGTGAGGGGTAGGTATTGGGTGGCTTTAGGGATATATTTTGAGAAATATATTCTTGAAGTGCAAGGAATAAATGGAAAAGAAATTTGATTAGACTCTTTTATGCTGACGTTCAGCTACTTTGAGGGCACTGTAATAATCAGACTGAAATTTTTCCTCCATCTCCTCCACTGTCCTTGTGCCTTCATAAATATCAAACACATCAGCCTTTTTTCTCATTTTGAGAGTCTTTCTGAGATCTGGCTTTCCCAGCCCTTTCTCTGCCCAGATTTGCTTTGTTCCACTACTTTACATTCTTCCAGGATTTTCTCAGACATTGCCTCCTTCTAGAAGCCTCCCAGGACAACCTACAGAAACAGAATCATATCCCGTTCCCTTATGTTAGCAATATCAGTTCAAGAATTGTTGAGGGTAAGGACTTATTTGTATAATTGACTCACAGATCTGCTTTCTTTGTGCTTGCTTCATCCCATTTGCCCCTGCACATGGTTTCCACAAGGACAGATTTTTATTTTCCGCTTTGTTTCTACTACACAGCAATGCTAACATAAGCTAGTTGAGAAATGTAACTTGTACATAAAGAAAGTGTCCAATTTGCTTCTATGACCATGGGTCTGGACCTATGGGTCCTAGTCTGGACCTGGTTCTGAATTTTTTCACCCCACTTTTCCAATCACTGTCTTTATTAGGTTTCTATCTCAGTGCTCCCCGCTGAGAGAAAATCTAAAGATTTTCTACTTATATTTTGCATCATTGTTATCTATTCATTTTCTTCTTTTAGTACTTATTATGATCCACATTGTTATATTTACTTATTAACTTCCTTACGTATATTTTATTTATGTATCTTAGGTAGTCCCATTGGGATGTCCCTAATCTTTAGGCGATGGCAATCTTCTTAAGGGAAATAAGAGAGAGATGTTTCTCTCTTTATAACAAATAATACAGGGAAATATTGGTGTGCTCTGGGATTCTAATCAAATCAGAAAAAGTAAATATTTTCTCTGCTTCCATACAGAGCTAACTTTTGAAAATGGTCTGTGGAGACAAAAGAATGTTTGGAATAGGTTATAGAAGGGATTGAAAGAGCCATTAACTGTCAGTTCTTGATCAATTCGACAGCAATTTCCTCGACAGAAAGACAATAATGCAAAGTAGAATTTGTGCTTTAATTATAAAGGCCAAATAAAAATTGGGCTGAGATGAATTTACTTTACACTGTTCATATTACAATAGATGTGCAGTGTATGAATGTTGTGCAATTGAAAAGCGGGCACAAGCAACAATAATGACACCAACTGTAAAACTCAATAGTGTTGTTTGTGAAAATGAAGTTAATAAAGTTGCTTCCATTCCATAAAAGGCATTTAGAGAGGATGCTGCAGAGATTGCTTTGTGCTTGAGACCACATACTGGTGTTTAGGAGGACCTGAGATCAGTTGCCAGCACCCACAACTGCTATTCCACAACAGTCTGAAACTCCAGCTTCAGGAGATCAGGCTCCCCCTTCTGGTCTCTGGGGGCACCTGCAGCCATGTGCACATACCCCTAATCCAGCTTCCCCCTGACCTGCATACATATACACATACTTAGAAATAAAATAAATCTTTTAGTGTGTTTTTAAATACATTTTGGAGATTATAATTACATCATTCCTGCTTCCATTTTCTCACTCCAAAACCCTCCCATGTGCTCTGTCTTACTTTCTTTCAAATTTATGCTCTTTTTTCTTCAAATGTTATTACATTGTGTCTGTCTCTGTGTGTGTGTGTGTGTGTGTGTGTGTGTGTGTGTGTGTGTGTGTGTGTTTTCAAGACTGACCCTTTGCAGTTTGGTATTGCATAACTTTTTCTATTACTTCCAGCATTCCTTATTTGCCTGCCATTCTCTGTGTAGGGTTGAGACCGCTGAGCTTCTGCCTTCCATGTTAGGATGTCTATTGCTGTCTTGCTCTGGTTATGACTTGGCAGAAATGTTGGTGAGAATTCATGGTGCAGTTTCTGACATTTCTAGGAAACATACTCTCATGGAAAATTGCCTGTTTATCTGGCTCTTACAATATTTCTGTGCCCAATTCTTTCATGATTTCTGAACCCTAGATTCAGGAGTTGTATTGTAGATGTGTTGGTTAGTGCTGGTTTCTACAACTCTGCATGTTGATTAGTTGTGGTTTCCCAAAAATGGTTCACATCTGTTGCAAAGAGAAATGTCGTTGGTAAGAAATGATACCTACACTTACTTGTGAGTATAGGAGCAAATGTTCAGAATGTAGTTAAGCTGGTTTAAGAAAGCAGTGGTCCCCGGTTCTCCACTTAGATTCATGACTTCACTAGCCCAGAGTAGTTGGTTAAGTCTCCAGATTAGTCATGATTTCCTTCTTGTTGAGCAGGCATGTTATGTACCATTAGGGAGCTGCTGTTCACCACCAAAGAATGCTTACCACTACTTGAGCTGCGCTTGTCATCATTGTTGATCATAAATACCATGGCTGGGTAGTAGTGTTGGCTGCTTCCCTCCTTTGAAAGCTAAAATAAAAAGGTGTGACTAACACTGCCCATCCAAAATTCTTATAACAATAATTTAAAAAGTAAATCTGTTTACAACTTAAATATTCCATAGAGATTTAACCATACATCTACAGAAGAACAACGCTATATATTTTAAAGAACTGCTTACGGCACACTTAACACCCTCTGCTATATGCGCTTGTACACACTATGAGCACAGCGGTAACAAGTTTAAAAAATGCATGTTGGGAAAATTTAAAGTGTATATTTCTTTGTTGTAAATTGTTAAAGTTACTGAAGTGGAAAATAATGAGACGCGCAAACTGACATGTTGACAGTGCGGTAGTAGTTTTGTCATTCTGCGCAGTAGAGGTTATTGACCACTCCACAAATGTCACCACAATGTTATTTTTAAATATTCTGTTATTTCTTGGTTTCCTAGTTACACTCACGGGTCTATATCATTTAGTGTAGGATCTGACCTTAACAGGTATTGTTTCAGAGTAAAGTAAATGCATTTGAACATATACATTCTTCGATGAAAGGAAAGTAACACAGGGCTAGGAGCAGTGAGTTTTTGTGTGAAATAGCTGAATTTTAAAATCAGTTTTACAAATTAGCATTCGCTTTGTCTTTATTTTAACTTTCCTGACTTTTGTTTGTTGTGCATAGTTGTGACTTTCACAGAGACATTTTAAAGTAGCTATTTCTTGGCCACATTCACTCCACCCTTTCCTCTTTTTTCCCTCCTTCTCTGTTCCCATGGATCCCATTCATTCCCCCAAGACACTCCTACAACGTTCATGTCTCATTTACATATGTGATTTTATGTATCTACATAAAATGGTGTTTGTCTTTTAGAGTCTAGGTCTTTTGCTTAATATAATTATCTTCAGTTGCATCTGTTTTTTCCTGCAGACAATAAGATTCTGTTCTCCTTTGTGCCTGGATAAAACTCTAATGTGTAAATATGTCATACTTTCAGCAGGCATGATGGCACATGCCTGTAATCCCAGCACTCAGGGAGGCAGACAGAGGGGTATCTCTGTAAGTGCAAGGCCAGCCTGTTCTAAAACGTGAGTCCAGGAAAACCAAGGATACACACAGAAAATCTCTCAGGAAAAAACTAAGAAAAAATATAAATAACATATTTATATTATTATATTATATTATATTATATTATATTATATTATATTATATTATATTATATTATATTATATTATATTATTGTATTATATAATTATATTTTTTTCTTCATCCCAATGTTGATACATAACTAGTCTGATTTTACAATATGTTTATTATGAGTTATGATGCAACATAGTATGTCTAAGAGTTTCCAGGAACAACTTTGCTACCATACAATTATAAGGGCTACATATCTCTGCTTTATTAAAAAAAAAAAATCATGGTTGAAGCCTGTAGAAAACCTTAAATTTATAAAGCATGAACATAGTGGATTAAACCTTATTTATGTAATTAAACACAATATTATAAAACAATAATATATGATAATATTTTGATTAAAGATATATATTACAGATTACATCCCTATACTTACATAGAAATATAAAGATGTAAATTGTATATGTACACCAATAAAATGTTACTTTATTTATACTAATGATTGTAGACACAACAAAAGGAAAATTAGAAGAAATTAGGTTGCACTCATTTTATTAGTACTTATGTTTGAGTTTGATCATTTAACCATAGACTTATTCTTTTCAAATTAAAAATATAAGTGGATTGTTTCAAGTCACTATAAAATCATAAATATCATTGTCTTTTTCCTGTTGTTTTCAATTGTGCAACCAGTAAATATTCATCATTTCATAAACTATTGCTCAAACAAAATGTCTGTACATTTGGTGATCCATCTTACAGAATTTGAATAACAAGACTTTTTACAATGAGCTCATTTTTCTGTGATTTGAACTGTGTCATATCCTAAATGAAATGGAAAACAATGATATTGGAAATTATAAGCCTATGCTCAAATTTTACTACCATTCAATAGGAGATAAGACATACTGCATCTTTCTAATACCTAAATCACTAAAACAACACAGCACATTCTCATTTTCATCCAATATTATTTAAGTATGATGTCAGGTTTTATGCTTTGAGAATACTTGTTATATGTAATACAAAATTTGTCTAATGACCCATAGTTCTCACTGGCCTGGTAAATATCTGCATGTGTCAAAGAGGCTCAAAGTCTACTGTATTTTCATGATGACGTATTTGAACTATGGGTGTTTGAATTTGCTTAATACCAAACATGCCAAAATCTAATGTCTGTTTTAACAGTGAGTTAACTGATAACAAATTTGGTTTTATCATTAGAAAAATGCTAGTCATATTGATGGTATGTATATTACTAATAACAGTGATATCAAACCTCATAGGGATGTTTTGAAGATGAAATGAATCATAATTGACAGTGTTATTGCAGTTTTGTTAGATAACTATTAAGTAACTACTGGTTGCTGCCATTGTCCGCAATTCTTTCTCCAGGAAACTAAGCTGGAAAACCTAGCAATTGGTTTCATCTAGGGTGAAATGTTTTGCATAAACAGTCTTATGATTAATTATGCTAGGGAACTCCTGGTTTTTGTATTTAAAGGGTACAAAAATTATTGCTAAATACAGTATCAGGAGAGCATAGGTTACCTTATGCAATTCTTTACAACATGGTTGTAGGACTATACTCAAGGAACTTCAGTTCAGATCTTGATTTTCAGATTTATTGCTCTGCTCTTCTGTCTTCTCTCTTGTTTACCAAGAATGAAAGCAACTATGAGAGGTGATCCAATCTATTGGTTAAGATGGTAGATTCTGAAACAGGTTCAAATTATGCCATAGCAGCAAAGCATAGTCTCTTCAACTTGGTGACTTGGAACAGAGAATTCTTTAAACTGAAAAAAAAAAAATCTCTCTCTCTGTCAAATAAACTTAATGATACCTCCACAGTAGATAGTTTTGTCAGTTGTAAATACAATATTATGGGGACTAAAGAAATGGCTAAGTGGCTCAGAGCTCATACTGTTATTCTAGACAACTCAACTAGGTCTTAGTACCCGGAGCCCACCTTATGTTCCTCACCCCCACCTATAACTCCAGCTGCAGCTGCTCTATTCTGACCACTCATGTGCACCTAGCCATATAAAAATACAACCACACTTTCTCTCTTTAAAGTAAGTTTAAAATAAAATCATATGCGCAATGTCCTCAATGGAAGATGTACTCAACAAATGTGGTATTACTGAGTTTGCTCTTCTATTTTTTTCTTCATTATTATATATATTTTTGGATGATTTAAGTGAATATACAATATTCTAAAGTATTTTTGATTAATTAATTTTGGGTACTTAGACATCTTAAGTGTACCCTTCATCATATAAATTCACTTGCAGCACATAAAGACAGGGAATTTGAATGCTGAAAGAAAAAAAAGCCTTCTCAAATATTCACATTACAATAAATTATTTACTGAAAATATTGTGACTGTACTTATTTCATGAAAATTATCTGTAAGTTTTCAACAGAAAATGAAAAAGTAGTAGACAACTTGTGTTAACCAGACCATCATGTGCAATAAAAGAGGCAGAGTGTGGATCCTCTGTTTAAACAACCTTATAATTTGAAGCATATTTCAAGGAAAATATTCATTAATTTTTCAAAATTATGTTTCATTGCTGTTTAAAGTCAGCAAGTGATTTCTTTTTATACCTTATGTAGAAAAATAAAACCAACAATATTCAAAATGTTAATATTTAATAAATCTAGCATATACAAAGATAAATTGTGAATAATTAGCAAAGCTATATGGACATAAACAAAAACATTAGTTTTTCTTCATTTTTCTAAATTATAGAGAAATTATATTAAATCCTTATTAAAATTTAAACTTTAAGGACAAAGAGAAAACAGTATAACTGTGACCTCACTGACATAGACATGACCTAATTTGTATTCATATAACCAGTATAATTTTGCTGTCTTTTAATATGCATTTAAATGTGAATATACATTCATGGCGTGGTCTTAATTATAGCTGATATTAAGACAAATAAATCAGCTAGAGTTGATAATGAACTGAATTATTCTATATCAAGAGTTTCACATTAATCATGACTTTGACAATGACTCCTGGTGTAGAACTATAAACCTATATTCCCCAGCCTCAGTTTTTTTTTTTTTTTAATTAACCAAACAATTGGAGAAATATTCTAACTGTAGCTCCTTAGTATATTCCGGTTTCTCCCCCAATAGTCATTCAATCATTTTGATCCAATCATGTTTTCAGGTATCGCTTCTGACCTTCTAAGACTAAACAATAAGGAACTACTTGCCTGAACACATCCTTGTTGAATTAATGAGTTTTGTGACTTATACGACATATATATTAAACTTCCACACTATTTCTTTTTTATTTAATTATTTTTATTAATTACATACAGTTTATTCACTTTGTATCCATCCTGTACCTCCCTTCCTCTTCCCCTCCCAATCTCACCCTCCTTCTACCCCACCCGTGTCCCTCTCCCAGTCCACTGATGAAGGAGTTCCTCCTCCCCTTCCCTCTGATCCTAGAACACCATTTCTTTACGAAGGAAGCAAAGACAGAGAGACAATTGGTGCTCATAAAGCAATCAAGTAGGAATAAGATGATGTTTTGGAATGAGCTTTAGCAGTGGAAAGCAGTAGGTACAGTCAGACTCTGGAGGTTTATATAGGTTTTCCTCCAGTTAAGGAATTCTTTCCGTGCTTTTAAAACTCCACTTTACAGGCACTTGAATTCTTTATATAAAATGTACCCTATCTGCATATAAGTTTGCATATATTCCTCTATAATTTAAAAAAAATCTTTAGAGAAGTTTTAACACAGAGAGATATGTGTAGCGTAAATAGTTGCTAAGATGTATTATTTAGAAGACTAGTGATAAGATTTAAAGTGTGCATATTCATTCAACATGCAAAAGTATTTTGATTCAGGGTTGACTGAGCCTTGGGGTGTAAAAAACTGACTACTCTGGGATATATTCCCAAAGTCTCCTCACAGAGATATGAATGAGTCCAAGTGTTGAGGCTTGAAACAATTTAGAAGGATTAGAACTGCAAATATCCAAGTTGTAGAAGACATTTTGCTAGGGAAGACGAGATCTTTGTTCTTTATCCATATTAGATTTGACAGGATAACATTTAAAAAGTGTTTGGAAACCATACACAGAGTACAACATGGATACAAGGCTAGGGAGTTCTCTGTGGTGATGGCATTTACAACAATGGAATTCCATGAGGACTCTAGATTCAAGTAAATTCAACAAGTGCAAGGGCAAAATGCTTGAATTTTAGATCATTCATATGCATGTGTGTGTGTGTGTGTGTGTGTGTGTGTGTGTTGAAACAGGGTTTCTCTATGTATCCTTGACTGTCCTGGATGCTCTTTGTAGAGCAGGCTGATCTCAACCTCAGAATGATCCAGCTGTCTCGTCCTCCCAGACTGCTGGGATTACAGGCATGCTCTACCTCACCCAGCAGGATCATTCCAATATTAAAAGTTCTGAAATATAAGGAGGACTCCTCAAGCAGACTAACAAAGAGAAATAATTATAACAGGAGTTAAATAGAGATTTGTGGATTTTGAAGCCAAGTTAAGAACATATTTAATAAGATAGATATTGATATCTTAATTGTATTTATGAAAATTTGTCTTATTTCCCAGTGTTATTATCATATACTTTTTAAAATTCATATTATATTAACAACATGTTTTAATAATTTAAATAAGTATATCTGAAAATCAAATAAAAGGCAAGAGGACACATGGCTGATTTAATCAAAATATTGATAAACCCAGTGATGACAATTTAGCACTTAACAGCAGCAGTCACAGAGCTAAGTATTAATCACTGTCTGCTAATAAAACCAATCAAGAGTTGCTTCTAGTCAGTACCTATAATCACTCACCATGTTGTCTTATCATATCACTTCCAGGTTTCTGATTTTTAAAAATTTATTTACTTTTATTAATTACAGTTTATTTACTTTGTATCTCAGCTGTAGCCCCCTCCCTCATCCCCTTCCAGTCTACCCTCCCTCCCCTATCTCCTTCCATACCCTTCCCTAAGTCCACTGTTAGGGGAGGTCCTCTTCCCCTTCCCTCCGAACCTAGTCTATCAGGTTTCATCAGGACTGGATGCATTGTCTTCCTCTGTGGCCTGGTAAGGCTGCTCCCCCAACAGGGGGAGGTGATCAAAGAGCCACTGAGTTCATGTCAGAGACAGTCCCTATTCCCATTGCTAGGGAACCCACTTGGACACTGAGCTGCCATGAACTACATCTGAGCAGGGGTTCTAGGTTATCTCCATGCATGGTCCTTGGTTAGTGTGTTAGTCTCAGAAAAGACTGCTGAGCCCAGAATTTTTGGTTCTGATGTTCTCCTTGTAGAGCTCCTGTCCCCAACAGGTGTTTCTGTCTCCCCCTTCTTTCATAAGATGCCCTGCACTCTATACAAATTTTAGCTATGAGTTTCAGCATCTGCTTGATACCTTGCTGGGTAGAGTCCTTCAGAAGCCTTCTGTGGTAGGCTCCTGTCCTGTTCCCTGTCTTCTCCCTCTTCAGGTTTCTGATTTTTAAAATGTCATGAAAAGGGTTAAAATGACTTGCTTAAGGACAATGTTACCCAATAGCTTAGGAGAACCCTGTCAGAACTCACAACAGGCTTTTCTTGTCTGACAGATATCAGTGTCCTCTTGATAGGTAAGCAAATCCCTGCTTCTTAAGGATTTCCACAAATAGTCTTAATATCTTGAAAGATTTTTCTATTTTCACATAAGCCGCACAGTATATGAATCCCATTTTGAGTTTATTAACAAGTGACTGGTCAGTGCTCATTCCTCTGGCCTTTGTATTATTAATGTGGTTTGCCTTACCTGTTCCTCTTCTTTTATCTCTATGCCTGCCTTAGGACAGCAGGGAGAATTAATTCTCTCCCAGAAAGTACATTTTCACTTCACACCAAAGAGAGAAATGTTCCCTAGACTTTCTGTACGGAATCTGGCCATATTACTCCGCTGACATTCTTAGTTTTTCCTGGGTAAATATCACTCAAATCGTAACTTTTGGCAGAGCTATGTTACAGATTGATATTTCAAAATGGGTCTTTCTTCAATAACTTAGTAGTTGACATTTTGAAACTGAAAAAATTATAATCTTTTTTGGCCTTCACATGTTAATCATGCACCACTAAAATCTACAATTACACCAATTAAAATCTCAATGTCTTGTGTTAAGGACACAACACACCATGCTTATCTCTGAATAACCCCGAATTTCACTGTTTATAAATCATGGTCTGTTAGAGCTCAGTTCTATTCTTGTCTGAGCATCTTTTCTTTTTATTTTGATTGATTGGCCATATTGTTATTTGGGCTCTGACAGAGCGTGGAGGAATATCGTGCATGAGACATTAATCAGGAAATTATGCCTTGCTTTCACAAATGGACTTCACTTTGTAATATTGCATTAGCTCTTAACATGCAAATTATTTTAGGTAATTACCTCATTTTTCAGTGGCCATTTGATAGATTGAAGTTTCACGCAGACTTTTTTCTATTTTTATATAAAATTTTTCACTGAATTTTCTTCTTGCTCACAAAAACTCGGTTTGAATTGCCATATATCAGGTTTAGTATGCCAGTTTTAAAACACAAGCTAAAGACAACAACAAAAATCCCGAAGTGTAATAGCTGTTTTTCTCAGTTCATTTTAGGCATAATTGAAACCAACAATCTGAAATAAAAAGTTACAGAAAAAAAAGTTGTTCCATATCTCAAACTATGGCTAAGAATTGTATATCTGTTTCAGTGAAAAAAAAAAAAAATCAAACACATACGTGGCAAGATTCACTCTGTTTATAACTAGTTCACCTAACATCACTGTTATTTTCTACTTGAAAAAATGTAGAAAATGTAATTGCTGACTGAAAAAATACACATGGTAAGTAGGTATCTGTTTTTCTGTTTATTAACAAATTATTAAGCAGATCTTAACTATGGTTATAGGTTATAGTTTTAAGGTTGCAGTTGTGAAACATAGAATCTTTATTAACTAATCCCTAGTTCAAACTTGTGTTAAATATATCCCTATGTGTGAACTGCCAGGAGTATTTAGATCATCCTTTTCCCATATTTTTTAATATAGCATGTCATTTAATCATGAATATTTGTTGTGATTTAGGCTATTCAGAAGCCTCCTGCTGTAAAATAGCTTCCCCATAAATGTCAAGTAATGTAAAATTGAATGCCTATATTTAAATAGGTTTTAACAGATAATAAAACTCTTGAGATTAAAATGGTTTCATTCGAGGAGGCAGACAATCCTTTCCACAGTGTGCAATTTATGTGTCACATTTTGTAGAATACAATTTTAAAAATACTTTTTAAAGAGCACAAATGAAAAGTATCAATTGAATTAAATGAAAAGGGAACTAGGAAGCAAGTATTCTCATTGCAATTTTAAGCAAAAATGTGAAATATAATGACAAGGTACAAACTTATATTTTCTAAACATTGTTCTGACTGAAGCTGCTTTCTGTTAATTCCTGTGAGGTATACAAAGATTGGAGCTATCAAAACAGAATTTTTAGTCACCGACCAACCTTTCTTCATTTAAAACAAAACGAAGAAATTAGAGGATTTTGACACACTACGATATGAAGCATAAGAGAAAATTGCTTTTCCTCTTAAAGGTATGCATTTGTCAGCTTATCTGCAAACACCCACATAGATCACAGCTCACAACTGGTTCAGCACTAGGAAGGACGTAGCTTGTTTCTGGAGATAACAGCTACTGACATTCTCTCACTCACTAAGCATCAAAATGGATGTGTAAAATGAGATGTTTGATAAGCAACACCTTTCTAAAGAAAGGCTGGTTCAGGCTAATATGTATTCAACTGTCTTAACTATGGTTTGAAAGCAGCAAAGTGAATGCTCCAAACCCCAGGAGGGTGGCAAAGTAGGGAGTGCATGAAAGTAACAATTCTCTTATTTAAGTAGTAGAAAGGTGGATTCCAGGAGGGACTGGAACACAAAGCCAAACAAGACCATATATGAAACAAAGCTGGGTCTGATGACACCTTACCAAATGAAAGACTATACACAGAGACAAGAGCTGATCTTCTTGTAGGACCTAAGTGTGGAGCTAGTGATTTTGGGTTCTCTGGTTTGAGCATCACATCCCAATTGCCCTTATCTAGAACAAATAGGTGTAAAGCTCCTTCTTGGAATTGATTGGCATTCACTGATATTTACAATGAGAGAAAGATGCTAGATCACTTTTGTTCTCTGAGTAATATTCTCATGCTGTCTTAATACAGACAGAGTTAGGGTTGTTGTTTGTATAATATTATTGTCCTTGATTTATTATGGTAACATATCTGCCTTGTATTCAACACAGCACCCAACATAGCTAACGGTTTCATATCAGCTCCTGGATGTCAGGGTTTCTATTGTCTTTCTCAAAATCATTATGAAAAGACAACCAATTGATTTTTTTATTAATTACACTTTATTCATTTTGTATCCCCCCCATAAGCCCCTCCCTCCTCCCCTCCCGATCCCACCCTCCCTCCCGTTTCTGCATGCATGCCTCTCCCCAAGTCCACTGATAGGGGAGGTCCTCCTCTCCTTTCTGATCTTAGTCTATCAGTTCTCCTCAAAAGTGGCTGCATTGTCCTCTTCTGTGGCCTGGTAGGGCTGCTCCCCCCTCAGGGGGAGGTGATCAAAGAGCAGGCCAATCAGATTATGTCAGAGGCAGTCCCTCTTTCCATTACTAGGTAACCCACTTGGACACTGAACTGCCATGGGCTACATCTGTGCAGGGGTTCTAGGTTATCTCCATGAATAGTTCTTGGTTGGAGTATGAGTCTCTGGGAAGTTCCCTGTGTTCAAATTTTCTTGTTCTGTTGCTCTCCTTGTGGAGTTCTGTCCTCTCCAGCTCTTACTATTTCCCACTTCTTACATAAAATTCCATTCACTCTGCCCGACAGTTGGCCATCAGGCTCAGCATCTGCTTTGATAGTCTGCAGGGCAGGGCCTTTCAGAGGCCCTCTGTGGTAGGTTCCTAGTTTGTTTCCTGTTTTCTTCTTCTGGCTTTCAGAGGCCCTCTGTAGCAGGTTTTTTTAAGAAAGATAATCACACATTGGGTTTTCATTTGCACGAAATAGGAATGAACATTTGTAAACTATGCATTACGGACTGAATTAATATGTATTAGTAAGTCTAACTCAGAAAGTTAGACTGTAGTATCCTTTTCTGTTGACAAGCAAAAAATTGTGAACATCAACCACATGTTTTGTTTGCAGCTACATGAGCAATATAAGTAGTTCTGAAACTTTAATATTGATATCTTGTATTCTAAAGGAATTACATTTTAGTGGTTTATCCTATATTATATGGCTAATATCCACTTATAAGTGAGTATACCCCATGTGTATCTTTCTTCTTCTGGGTTATCTTACTCAGGATGATTTTTTTTTCTAGTTCCATCCATTTGTCTGCAAATTGCATGATTTCTTGGTTTTTAATAGCCAAGCAGTATTTCGTTGTGTGAATGTACCACAATTTCTATATTCATTCTACTTTTGAAGGACATCTAGGTTGGTTCCTGATTCTCTCTATTATGAAAAAAAGGTGCTATGAACATAGTTGAGCAAATATCCTTGTTGAGCATTTTTCAGATATATGCCCAGGAGTGTTTTTAGTGGGTCTGGAGGTAGTACTATTCCTAGTTTTCTGAGAAAGCATCAGATTGATTTTCAAAGCTAAACAACAAGGAAGACCCTAGAGAAGATGTTTAATTCTCATTCAGAAGGGAAAACAGTTTAGATACCAGAATCGGTAAAAGAGAGGGAACAAGATGGAAGCCTATCACAGAGGTCCTCTAAAAGACTCTACCCATTAGGGAATCAAAGCAGATGCAGAAACACACAGCCAAACTTTGAACAGACAGAAGGGAGTCTTATGGAAGAAGGGGGATATTGAAAGAACTGGATGGGACAGGAACCACACAAGGAGAACAACAAAGCCTAAGAAAGCAGGGCCTAGGGAGGACTACAGAGACGGATGCATCCACTAAAGACCATGCATAGAGAGGACATAGACCCCCTGCTCAGATGTAGCCCGTAGACAGCTCAGTTTCCATGTGGGTGCCCTAGTTAGGGGAGAAGAGACAGTCTCTGACATGAACTCAGTTGCCTACTTCTTGATCACTTCTCCCTTGAGGGGTGACTTAGCCAGCCCACAGTGGAAGAGAATCCAGGAATTCTGGTTGGGACCTTATAAGCTAGGGTCAAGACAGTAGGGGAGGAGGACTTTGCCTATCAGTGGACTAGGGGAGAGGGATTGGGGGGAAGAGGGAGCAAGGGTGGGGCAGGGAGAAGATGAGGGAGGTGACTACAACCAGGATCCAAGGTGAATAATTTGAAAAAAAAATGATAATAGTTTTCAAAAAAGAAATTACATTTTTTGTTTCAATAGTGTATAAAACAGCAGATAATTCAAATCTGAATTAGAAGCAAGAAATGTTTTCTTGGGCAACATTCAGGAGTCCAATGTAGGACTGATACAGATACAAAATTTTCTCTTTTTACTGAAACATATTATTTTCAACATCATAACAGATACTAATCTTTTTGCTTTTTCTTGCTTTGAACTTACATAGACCTGCCTGCTTCTGACTCCTGAGTACTGAAATTCCAAGCATTGACCATCATGCTTGCCTTATTATTATGTCCTTGAACAAAATATTTTTTTTTAAATATTCTGGACATGGATTTAGCAAGTGATATATTATGGCATATTAGAGTCAATTTCTCACCAGAAACCAAAGGAGAATGAAACATAGGGATATGATGATAGGCTATGGTCTAACATGAGTGTGAAAATCATGAAATTCTACAATATTCCAACAGATGTTCAATCACTAAATCTGTTCTGCCCAGTTCGTGAACCCCAAAAGACCAGGAATAAACAGACTCCTCTGAAAATACATGAGGTTCTATTTATTGTAAATTACAAGCTGCAGCTTGGGCCCACAACCCCCACCCCCTCCCCTGCAGAAGCGGTGAGAGCAGAGATCCCCAAGCTCAGGTTAGTTGGGTGATTTAAAGATTCTGGTCCCTCCCAGCATGTCCAAGGCAGGGGTGATTCCTGCCTGGCAAGCATCTATTGGTCAAAATGCTACATTTTGAATTGATTGGCTATAGGAAGGTCCCCAGACCATTAATGATCTGTTGTCCCTCCCTAGGGGGATGGGCCAGTTTCCTAGCAACTGTATCTCTAGTGAGTGGGGAAAGAAGGCAGTAAGGCGGTTCTTCCCCTCAGGGCATTACTGGACTTCTCCACCCAGCTAGTACAGGCCTTAAATATTAATAGCTGATTTTTAATCTTTTGGTCTCTCAAATCTAGTAGTGCCTTCCCTTCCTTTGATGATGATCTGAAAGCTAAAATAAAGCCATTCTTTCTCAAGATGCTCTCAGCCATAGTATTTACAGTGGCAACAGAAAACAAGCTCGCTGAGGAAAACACCTCAGACTGATACAGTATTCAAACAGCAAACAGCAATTTATTCTACATAATTCCAGTGCACTGGGGTTCCCGTGTATGCAAATCAAAATGGTGAAGATCCCCGGATTGAGCTCACAAGTTTCTTTTATAGGTACTCATGGGGAATTTTTGGGTGGTTTAGGTAATCTTTAGTATGATTGGAGCATTCATACTCATAAGCGTGGGGGCAAACTTTTGCTGAGGTGGTCAGCAAACTTTTGGGTTGGTCATGAGTTATGCAACCTTACCTTTCCTCAAGACGGTCCAGCAGAGGGTCTGGCAGAGGGTCTGGAGGCATCTAATCGGCTGCCCATTTTTTGTTTTTTTTTTTTGTTTGTTTTTTTGTTTTTCCAGTAAATGTTAACTCACTTCAGGGAAATGGAAACTTAGGCCTGCTGCTTTTGACAGTGAACTGAGGCCTGTCATGAAGTAAGCCCAGAGACTATGTTAGATGCTAGTGGGCCATCTCAAATGGAGTTTAAATTTCAATTGTGTTCTCACATAACAGTAGTATGCATTATAATCCAAATTCTTTTTAGAGACTTGCTTGTGCTATTTTCTGTTCACAGCACTCTGAGTTATAATCATGTCGTATTATTTTATCCATTCTTATTCAGTAAAAATAAAGTATGTAGATGTAGCTCAGTAAAATGCTTGCCTTTTATGCACAAGAAAATGGGTTCAGTTCCTAGACCTGTGTAAAGCAAGCCATCATTCATGACCATACTTATAATCCTTTCACTCAAGAGGTGGTAGAATCAGAAGTCCAATATTTTCTATATAATCAACCATATAGAAACCTGGAGCCTAAGTTGGTTTACATGAGATAATGTTTTGAAAAAAAAAAGTGGTTATGATACCATCTGTCTTTTTATTTACCTACTAAAAACTGATCCATAATTGCTGAGTGCTGTATTTCATTTTTTGATTGCCTGAAGAATAATTGTTTTGACATGTAAATATTGACAGTTTGTTTTTTTTTTAATTTTAGATAGATGAAGTCTTGTCACAAAGTTTGTTATTTCCTGTAAGGTAAGAAAACTACCATTTTTCTATTTCCACATTCTTAGAGCTACCTATACATAATATAGTGTAGTGTTTCTTCTGAAAAAGGGACCTATTCACAATGTAAAGTATTGGGGAAATACCCCATTCATTTTGGGACAAGCTTTTCAAAGACAATGAGATATTATAGTCTCTTCTTAGAGATACCCTTGTTATTCCTCTCAGTCATGAAAAATTAAAAGTTTAAATAAGTTTTACCTCCTTTCCTGTATCTTTGGACTTATACAAAATCACGCCAGGCTACTGAGAGTTACAGAACCTGATCTCTCCACATCTGGTGTGTTATAAGGACACATATAACATAAGAACAGTAAGAAGACTCAGGTGCTAAGAAGTGTCTGAACAATCTCAATTTAAACATTAAGGAGACAGTGATGAGGAATGTGACTAGAAAGTGGAGAAATTAAAAGCTACTGTTCTTCAGGATATGAATAGGTGGAATGTAAAAGACAGTTAAGCTCACAGGAGACCTGTTAGGGAATGGATTCCTTTCTTTCTGAAAGGCCAATGGAAGCAAATGCTACAACTGGCGTTGTGTGTGGAACTGAAAGATGTAGAGTGAAGGTAAGCACACTGAGATAATGAGGACCATTCCTATGAAAGCACAGATTCCTTACTCAGGGCAGTTACACATCATTCCTGTTGCTATTGAGTTGGAGCTGGGTCTCAGTTAGATGTTAAAACTGGTAGTGAATATTGTGCTCAAGTTGTTTTAATATTCATATTTGTATTGCAAAATTATTTCTGCTTTGTATTTGTTTTTATGCATAGTGAGTAGACTATCAACCAAGTAAATTAAATAAAATTTTGGAAAAATAAAACATATATTTAAAGATCTCTCAAACAATTAGCTAAATGTGTAAGGTCTGCAATAGAAAGCGACTCAGTGGCAAAGTGTCTGTACATGGCTGTAGGTTGTCTTATCAATTCTGAGCACATCACTTATAAACCAAACACTTCAATATAACTCTTGTTGAACGTCTGTGAGATGACCAAATCGTCAGAATATAGTAACGTAACTTTGCACACCTCTGTATTTAGATAATAGAATTTTTTAAATATCTTAAGAATCATCTTTAATATGTTATTAAAAGTTTTCTTCTTATGGTAGAAGAGTTAAAATATCTGATTAGAAGATGAAGATTTCAATCGAAATTATAATTTTTATCTACATCTGTTCTGATACATTTTGAATGGTTTGCACTTGTAAATTAGGCGTTAATGAAATAAAAATGTTTTAATCAAAATTGCAATAGACTGAAGATTCCTAAAATTCTCCAAGGATCTTGTATTGCAATGTAAGTATATACTACTCACTATTCACAAATTATGACTTTATATACTTTGTGAACTTTGAATAAAGACTTAAAATCTACCAAGAGGAGACATTACTAAGAACTGCCCTTTAAAGATAAGGAATCATCTTTTATTTCTTCATTTTTACTTTGTTTCTGAGCAACAGGTAGCTGCTATATATAGAAAAGGCACACTATTTTATACCTTCCTGAATGTACAAAAACATGTGCCAAGGTTTTTAGAGACCAGAGACTGGTCACAAGGCTGGGCCTCTTCAGTTATCTTCCTAATCATCTTCTAATCACACCCCTTGAGCTGTTTTTGTGTATCATTGTTTAACTTTTGTTGATTACAGACAGGATGTTGAGATTACACTTTTATTAAGCAAAAAAATCTTAGTATTGATGTTTCTGTGAGTTATGCTTGTGTCAGTGGTTCCATAAACAAACCTGTAGTATTGGAACTATTAAGACAGACTTTCAGCACACGTAGCTTGGCATTACCTTTACGATATTAACATATGTATGTTACTGTTGTATGTTACAAAATGTTAAAGATGATACAATACTTTACAGAACATATTATGGAACTAGTTTTCATATGCATCTAAAAATTAAAAGTTTGCCTTTTCTATCAACAAAAGAATCTTAGTAGGTTTTCCAATAAATTAGTGTTCTACTGTTAGGCCCAAGGGGGGGACCCTAACTTACCGAGGGGGATGAAAAGAACTCAGGAGACCAATCATCCATGCAATAGCAAGAGGTATAATTGACCTATTGTACGATGGGGCTGCCCTCCACAAAACCAGCGAGGAACAGCCATGAGAGACAGAAGTCTGAGGTTTTTAAAGGAAAGAGAGCAGGAATCGCGGAGGTTGCAAGCTTGGCAACACTGGATTGCGTAGTTGACTTTTAAAATGATTGGTTCATTTTAGGTGCCAAGTCCATCTGGTCCTGCCCCAATGTGGGTGGGGGAGCTGTGAAGTCTGGACTGGTTACCAGGCAACGTTATCTTCTACTGCAGATCTGGACACTCCTCTATAGCGGGGAGGAGATCTTTCCAGTTCCTTTGCAACGGGATGGGGTCTTGTCTCAATTCACCTCCTGTTTTCTGGAAAAGTACTGGGAGATCTTATTTTAACATGAGGTATAGAATTTCTAAAGAAACCTGTAAAGCTAGCCTGTTCCTTTCAGTAATATCCCAATATTCTTAATTGAAGGGTACTGGTTTTAAACTAAATTTGGAAAACTGACAAAACAGTTTATATTAGATAAATTATTTTATCATACTCAAAGAAAATTAATTTTACCAATATATTTTATAACAAAATTACCAAGGTTCATTTAGCTAGAACACCAATGTAATTATGGATTATTAGGAATTTGGGATAAGCTTCCTGAACTTTACTCTATATTGTGGGTATGTGTCGTATTACAGAGAAAAATAACCCATTTATTTGAAGTAAATTAAATTCAGATACACTGCTGATGCATCTGCTAAAACAGGCTTGTAAATAATCTCCATCATGATTCACGAATTACTCACAAATAGATCTCTCTAGTGCACTAACAACTTCAAAAGTTTCTCTAATTTCACTTTCAGGTTTGTCATTAGTCTCTAAATTACCATATATTTCTTTTGGGTTTTTATATTATCATGTGTTTCTTTTAAAATAAGACAAATGAGCATTAATATTTTGAATCAGCTATCTCTTTTTCAGGTCCTGACACTCTTTCAAATATAGTGTTTTATTGAAAATTAATATTTTTATACTGTATTTTGTGATTACTTTTTACTTTCCTTTACCCAACTCCTCCTATTTCCTCTCTACCTTTTCTCCCCTCTGGATTCACACACTTCTGTGTCTTCTTAGGAAAAAAAATAAAGAAAGAAAGAAAATAACCAGTTAAGGAATGATAAAAATAAAATAATGTAAGCTGGGCAGTGGTGGCACACACCTTTAATCCCAGCACTTGGGAGGCAGAGGCAGGATGATCTCTTTGAGTTTGAGGCCAGCCTGGGCACAGACAGAGTTTCAAGACAGCCAGCCAGCACTACACAGAGGAACTCTGTCTCAAAATATAATAAAAATAAAATAAAATAAAATAAAACAAAACAAAACAAAATAAAGTAAAATAAGATAAAACAAATTCGAACAATGACACCAAAACCCCCAAACAAACAAAAAGAAACAAACATAAAAATAAAAGCCTAAGAAAAAGCACAAGAAACATATTATAGATACAGAGACACACATTCAAACACTTAGAAATCCCCCTCAATTTCTGTCAAAAAGTAAATAATAAACTCAATATCAGAGGGCATAATATATGTATGCAAAGGACCACTATGGTGAAAAACAAAATGTACTGATTTAACATCATGAGACAATGAATCTCTGAAGTTGCCATTGAGTTAGTTCATTTTGTGTTGGCAATGTACTGTTGGTCATGGAGCCTAAACTTAAGAGTGGTTTGTTTCCCCTGTGACACTCCTTTGGAAGAAAGAATTTTTTTTTCATTTGAGAGAGGTCGACAATTGGAGCTGGCCTCTGAGTTAGGGATGGACACTTGTCTCTACTTCTCTCAGCTTTAGGTCCTCAGCTGGTATAGACCTATGGAGGTCCTTGTGCATGTCTCTGAGCACATATGTGCATGTATGCCTATTGGGCTGTGTTTAGGCCTTGTGACTCTATGTCTTCCATCCCCTCTTCCTCTCACACTCTAGCTGCCTCCTCTTCTGCAATCTCCCTTATTACTGAGAGGAGGGATGCCATGGAGACAGCGGTTCATGGCTAAGTATTCTAAGGTCTTTCATTCTCTGAACATTGTCTTGTAGTTGGACTTTGTATCTGTTCCCATTAGGAGGAAGCTTCTTTGATGATGGCAAGTTACTGATGTATGACTATAGTTAGCAAATTATCAGTAAAAGTCATTCTATAGCTTTGTTCTGTTAGCAGAGCAATAGTATTTGGTCCCCTACTAGGTGCCTGGCCTGTCTAGTCTCAGAATCTTACCCACCCAATCATTTGGATATGGATTCCATCTCATGGAGTGGGCCATAAATCGAATCACATCATTGTCAGTTACTCTCAGAAGCTTTGTGCCACAATTGCACCAAAATATCTTGCAGGCAGGTCACCATTGTGGATCAAAGATATTTTTTTATTTTTATTTTTTATTATTAGTTACATTTTTATTAACCCTGTATCCCATTCCTTCATTCCCTCCCAATCCCACTCCCCCACCCTATCCCACCCCCCCACCCTCATTTCCTCTCTGCCCCTTTCCAAGTCCACTGATAGGGGAGGAACTCCTCCCCTTTCATCTGACCCTGTTTTATCAGGTATCTTCAGGACTGGCTGCAAAGTCCTCCTCAAAGAGATTTGAGCTGAGTCCCATTTACCTTTTTCTGGGTAGCATGCAGAGTACATTCCAGTAAAATTAATCTGTAGCTGTGAAGGATATATGTAGAAATCAGCTGGAGTTCTCCATGTTCAATGAGTTGTGTAGGTGTTGTCTTCATCAAAAAGAACTTACTGTAAGTTTGTAGAAAGCTACCAATAGCTTTGGCAATAGCCTGTGATGTTTGGATGTTCCCATGAGTCCCCTGTGGCCAATAAATTGATTAGATGTAACTCATTGCCATAACTAGAAGTTTCTTTGGTGACGAGATGTCAAGTTCTCTTTCCTACATTATTTGTCAATTTCACTTACACTGACTTCAAATATACATATATGGCCTTTAGTTTTAGATGCCTTTTGCTCTATTCCCTTACTAGATCCTTCTTCTTTTGCCCTCACTATTTGATCCTCCCATTTCAGATCCCTCCACTCATTTATCCTTAACTATATATTCTATTTTCCTTTTCAAAGTGGATCCATTCCTCCCTGTTTGCCCTTTCCTTTATACCTAACATCAGTGGTTATGTCGATTGTAGCTTGTCTATCAATAACCTAAGAGCTAACATCCACATGTAAGTGAATACATATCATATTTTTCTGGATCCAGGTTGCCTCACTCAGGATTTTTTTTTAGCTCCATTCTTTTCCTGGCAAATTTCATGCTTTTATGGCAGAGTAATATTCCATTGTGTAAATATATCAAATTTTCTTTGTCAGTTCATTCGTGAAGGAAATCTTGGTTGTTTCCAATTCATAGCTATTATGAGTAAAGCAGCAATCAACGTGGTTGTGCAAGTATCCCTGTAGTAGGATGAAGAATCCTTAGGGTATATACCCAAGAGTGGGATAGCTAGAACTTGAGGTAGAGTAATTTACAACTTTCTGAGGAACTGCCATACTAATTTTCATACTGACTGCAAAACTTTGCACTCCCACTAGCAAAGTATGAGAGGCCCCTTACTCTATGTGCTTGCAAGCGTGAGATGTTATTAAATTTATTGACCTTGGCCATTCTGACTGGTATAAGATAAAAATCTCAAAATAGTTTTGATTGACATTTAAGTGTTTGCCAGCCAATTGAGTTCATGTTTTGAAAATTCTCTGCTTAGACATTACTTCGTTTTTAAATTGGCCTATATATTTTCTTTCTTTTTTCGTTAATTTAATTATATAATTACTCTACAGCCTGATCACAGCCTCTTTTCTCTTTTTCTCCCACTTCCTTCCTCACAAGCTCCTACACCTTTTCCCCTCTTCCCATGGCCCCATGGGTACCAACCAGCCCTGGCACATCAAGGATTCAGCAGGACAAAGTACATCCTCTTTCACTGAGGACAGACAACACAGGCCAGCTCTTGGAAAGTGATCAAAGTCAGAGTCAGAGATTGCCATGGCTCCAATTGTTGAGGGAGCAACATTATGACCAAGCTTCAAATCTGATGTATGTACGGGGTCCAGCCCATGCATACTTGTTGGTTGGTGATTAATTTTCTGTGAGCTCCCATCTGCCCAGGTTAGTTTACTCTGTAGGTCTTCTTGTGGTGTCCTTGATCCTTCTGGATCCCTCAATCCTTCCTTCAACCAAAACCAAACCAAACACAGCAAAAACAGGATGTCAAGAAAATGTGTAAGTCCTAACTGAGACTCCTAGCAAGAGGGGATATAGAGCCTTAAACTGCCACCTTCTGTAACCAGGTGGGACTTTCAATAAAGAGAAAATGACAGCAACCAGCCCATAAAACTTTCTATCCAGAATTTGTCTATCCAGAATTATTGGGCAACTATGGAGCTGTGCTTACACAACATTAAGACAGGGGATTTTAGAACAAGGATTGCAAACAGATATGGGGGTACAGAAATCAGCATTTGAATTACACAATAACCTTGTCTCTGTGTGTGTTAATTTTGTACCCTGTTACTTTGCTGAAAATATCTATTTCCTGTATATGACTTATGTATATACCACCATATCATCTGCAAATAAAGTTACATTGACATCTTCCTTTCCTATTCATATCCCCTTGATTTATTTCAATTTTCTTCTTGCTCTAGCTTAGACTTTAAGTCCTATCTATATTGAATAGATACGGAGAGTGTGAAAAACCTTCTCTTGTTCCTGACTATGGTGGAAATGCTTCGAGTTTCTCTCCATTTGGGTTGATGTTGGCTTTAAGGTTGCAGTATTTTTATTGCCTTTTTATGTTTCGGTATATCCATTTGATTCCCTAGTCTTTCTAGAACACTTATCATGAAGAGGTTTTGGATTTTGTCAAAGGCCATTTCTGCATCTAATGTGATGATCTTGTGCTTTTTCGCCTTTCAGTCTGTTTATATGTTGGGTTACATTTATTGATTTACACATGTTGAATTATTCCTTTGTCTCTGAGGTGATGCCTACTTGATGATGGTAGATGACTTTTTTTGATGTGCTTTTGCATTCAGCTTACAAGTATTATGTTAGAAGACTTGTATCTATGTTCAGAAACGAAAATTAGTTTGTAATACTATTTCTTTGTTGTGTCTTCATGTGTTTAGATATCACATCAACTCCTGTCTTGTAAAAAGTTTTGGACACAGTTCCTTATATTTTATTTAATAATTTGTGGAATATTGCCATTAATTCCTCTATGATAATCTGGTAGAATTCTGTACTAAAACAAACTGGCCCAGGGCTTTTGTTTGCTTGGGATAATTTTATTATTATTTTATTGCTACTTTTATTTTAATAGGAGTTATAGGTTTATTTTAATTGAATATCTGATCTTAATTTACCTTCGGTAGGTGGTATATGAGATAATTTTTCATGTCTTTTAGATTTTCTACTTTGGTGGAGTATAGGTTTTAAAAACATGTTCTTATGATCCTCTGGATTTCTTAGTTTTTATTGGCATGTCCCCCTTTTCAGCTCTAATTTTGCTAACTTGGATATAAGGGCTAACCAGTCTTATTGATTTTCCCAAGGAATCAAGTCTTCATTTCATTGATTATTTGTATTCTTTTTTTGTTTGTTTTTATTTTACTGATTTTAGCTCTCACTTTATTTCTTGATTTACATTTCTTTTGGGTGTTACTTCTTTTGGTTCTAGAGCTTTCATGAGTGCTGAAAAGTTTATAATATGATATTCCTCCAATTATGTGTAGGCACCTAGTGCTATGAGCCCCTTAGAACCATCTTCATTGTGTCTCTTAAGTTTGGGTATGTTGTATATTATGTTTTATTCAAATCCATAAAGTCATTAATATGTTTCTTAAATTCTGTCTTTGTACATGTTTCATTCAATAGTGAGTTGTTCCATTTCCATGAGTTTGTAAATTTTCTATTGTGGCTGTGTTGTTGATACAAAGCTTTAATCTATTGTGGCCAGGAAGGATATATAGTATTTCAATTTTCATTTATTTTTTTTGAGACAGGATTTGCGTCCAAGTATGTGGTCAGTTTTGAAGAAAGTTTCATAAGCTATTGAGGTAAAGTTACCTCTCTTGTGTTTACATGAAATGTTTTGTGACTATGTAATAGATCCATTTGGTTTATGATATCAGTTAGCTCCAGTATTTCCCTATCTACTTTGTTTTTATTTTTGTTTTGTTTCATTTTGCTTTTGGTCTTAATGATCTGTGATCTGTCTGTTTGTCAAGAGCCGGGTATTGACGGGTATTGACTTCCCCTGTCATCACCGTGTGAGTCAATATGGGACGGTGGTAGTGTTTCTATTAAAAAAAAATAATAAAACTGTAAAAGAATGTGGGTAAAAGAATGTGCTTGGTATACATATTTTAACAATTGCAATATCCCCTTGGTGGAATTTTCCTTTGATGAGTGTATGACATCCTTCCCTATATCTTCTGATTAGTTTTGGGGTGATGTCAATTTTGTCAGATATTAAAATAGCTACATCAGCTTGCTTCTCAATGTTCTGTCAACATTACAATAGTAAAAATGGTCTGAATGTATTGTGAAGCTACACTTCACATTTTTAGTTTGTTCATTTCTCTGGGTATCTGTATGAGGTAAATAGTCTCTTGTGGTGCCAGTGGCAGCAGAAAAGCACATTTCCCAGTCTCCCAAGAGGTAACTATATAAACAATGACGACTCAACAATATGCTACTTGGCTGACTAACAGGTTGAAGCAGGCATAGCAGATACAGAAGGATTCCTGTGCCTGGCTGTTCACCACTCTACTTCAAGAGAACAAGCTTCAGTTTTAGTAGAAGATACTGTGTCAAGTGAATTAGATACAGAGTGATAGAGGATGGCACTGAAAACACTCCATTCAGGAAATGTTGCATATTTTTTCTTCACTGGCGATTTGAGCTGAAAGAAAATTCCTTAGTGTTAGAGAGGGATAAGCTAAAAGATTTTCAGATGCCAAGAGACTGAGCCTAATTTTTTTTAATATAAGTTTGCATGGAGTGTAATCAGCTGGTGTGCATATGCAAAATAAGTGTCCCTTAAGGATTAATCAGGGATAACCCAGGGAACTTGAGAGAAAGCCTGCCCAAATACCTGAAGTTACTGGCTATGCCTGAAGCTCCCTCCTTTCCCTGACTTCACTGATGTTTCTGCTGGTATGACAAATCGAAGTTGCGAGTTGATGTAGAACTTTTTAAATCCACTGAGTTTTCTGTTCTGCTTCTGGCGCACATCCCCAGTCACAGCCAGAGTTTTTTCTAGCTTTCTTATTCCCTAACTTCAGCTTCAGCTAGGGAATAAGAGGCCCTAGTGCCTATCACATAGGTATGAATTTATGCATATACCATCATATGCATAAACTTAAAAAAATAATAAAAATATGTTTGCGCAAGTCTCCTAAAAGACTTTTAAATCAGCGTTGCAACATGATAGAGTTACTAGATAATCACTTTTTGACAAGGTAACACTTGAAAATATTAATTAAACTGCTGATTCCGAACAAGTTATTTCATGTTTATGCTTATTAGTGAAATGGAAGATTTCTGTGTGTTTTAACTGAATTATGGAGAACAACATCAACAACAACAAATAAATGTGTTTCATGCTTTCTAGGAATCATTATGTGTGTTTGATGTTAATTGTATAAAAGAAAGTATGACTAATAAGCATATTTCAAAAGAAGTCATACTTATGGCTATTGAAATGGAAAACACAAAATTCTTATAATTCTCATATGCTGATGAAGGATAAAAAAACTGATTACTAAGAGAGAAATAATAGAACAAAGAAAAGCAAAATATTTGTAAGTACACATCTTTACCTTCTAATTGGAGGCGGCTGTCTAGGAAATCTTTATTATTATTATTACAATTTATTCACTTTGTATCCAGGCTGTAGCCCCTTCCCTTCTCTCCTCCTGGTCCCATTGTCCCTCCCTCGCCCTGCCCCATGTTCCTCCCTAGTAGACTGATAGAGGAGGTCCTCCTCCCATACTATCTGATCCCAGCCAATACTATACTTTCTGACCCCAGCCTATCAGGTCTCATCAGGACTGTCTGAATCCTCTATTCTCTGTAGTCTAACCTCACCATGGGGAGGTGATCGAAGAGTCACTGAGTCCATGTCAGAAGCAGCCCCTGCTCCCCTTAATAGGAAACCCACATGGAGACTGGGCTGCCCATGGGCTACATCTGAGCAGGGGGTATAGGTTCTTTCCATTCACGGTCCTTGGTTGATTCATAGGTCTCTGCAGGACCTCTGAGCCTAGATTTTTGGCTCTGTTAGTCTCCTTGTGGAGCTCCTGTCCCCTCCGGGTCTTTCTATCCCCCCCTTCTTCCATAAGATTCCCTGCACTCTGCTCAGAGTTTGACTATGAGTGTCAGCATCTGCTTCGATACCCTGCTGGGAACAGTCTTTCAGAGGCCCCTGTGGAAGGCTCCTGTCCTGTTCAATGTCTTTTCCTAGTTTTGATATCTGTCCTGTTCGCCCTTCTGAATGAGGATGAAGCCTCTTCCCTAGGGTCCTCCTTGTTGTTTAGCTTCTTTAGGACCCATAAGTGGATATTAGCCATATAATATAAGTAATCCTAAGTAAGCACAAAATTACAAACATATTTATCTTATCTCTTCCATATTGTTAAACAATTGTCTGTCTTCAATATGGTGTTGTTTGTTTGTTTGTTTGTTTGTTTGTTTGTTTGTTTTTGAGGGTGTTATTGAGCACAGTTTTCTTCTGTTATTCTAACTAAATGAATGGAATATCAGAACACCCCCTTCTCAGATATTTTAATTTTTATTCTTTCTTTTTGCCTTTCTTTCTTTTATTTTCCTTTGTTTCATCTATCTATCTATCTATCTATCTATCTATCTATCTATCTATCTATC